>NC_053431.1:99239555-99442433 GCF_007990345.1 Gossypium hirsutum | reverse complement strand
TGGTATGAAACGAGACATCTCCGACTTTGTTTCGAGATGTTTAATATGTCAACAAGTGAAAGCGGAACATCAAGTGCCTTCAGGGTTACTTCAGCCGATCATGATACCCGAGTGGAAATGGGACCGAGTCACAATGGACTTTGTGTCCGGACTGCCATTGTCCGCAAGTAAGAAGGATGCGATTTGGGTTGTTGTTGATAGGCTGACTAAGTCGGCTCACTTTATCCCCGTGCGTACGGATCTTTCATTGGATAAACTAGCCGAATTGTATGTCTCTCAGATTGTGAGATTACATGGAGTACCTATTTCTATCGTGTCGGATAGAGATCCGAGATTCACCTCACGATTTTGGAAGAAATTGCAAGAAGCTTTGGGTACCAAGCTGCATTTTAGCACCGCTTTTCACCCCCAAACCGATGGTCAATCCGAGCGGATAATTCAGATACTTGAGGATATGTTGAGATGTTGCATCCTCGAGTTCAGTAGTTCATGGGAACGGTATTTACCTTTGATTGAATTCGCTTACAACAATAGTTTTCAATCAAGTATTAAGATGGCACCTTATGAGGCTTTGTACGGTCGTAAATGCCGTACGCCATTGTTTTGGACCGAGCTTGGTGAAAGTAAAATTTTCGGAGTTGATTTGATTAAAGATGCCGAACAAAAAGTAAAGGTAATCCGCGAAAGTCTGAAGGTAGCCACAGATCGTCAAAAATCGTATGCGGATTTAAAACGAAAGGACATTGAATATCAGGTGGGAGATAAAGTGTTTCTTAAAGTGTCACCTTGGAAGAAGGTACTCAGATTTGGCCGTAAAGGCAAGTTGAGCCCGAGATTCATTGGGCCGTACAAAATTTCCGAACGAGTGGGGCCGGTTGCATATAGATTGATTTTGCCCCCTGAACTTGAAAGGATGCACGATGTCTTCCATGTTTCAATGCTTCGACGTTATAGATCCGATCCGTCACATGTGATTAATCCCTCAGAAGTTGAAATTCAATCTGACTTGAGCTATGAAGAAGAACCGATTCGTATCCTAGCTCGTGAAGTGAAAGAGTTGCGAAATAAAAGGGTTCAGTTGGTTAAGGTGTTGTGGCTCAAACACGGGATCGAGGAAGCAACCTGGGAACCCGAGAGCTCGATGAAAGAACGATATCCAAACCTATTTACCGGTAAGATTTTCGAGGACGAAAATTTCTTAAGTGAGGGAGAGTTGTGACAGCCCAAAATTGACCCTAGTCGGGAAGTGGTTTCGGGACCGCTAAACCGAGTCACCGAAAGGTTCGAATGTGATGTTTATTGTCTAGAATATGTAATCATGAATGTGTGAAAATTTCAAGCTTCGATTTAGTCGATTGCATGTGAATTTAGTCAATAGGACTTATATGAGAAAATTTTAAAATGTGATAGGTCAATGCATGAGGACCTATTAGTGCATGTGGAAGAAAAAGGGGACTTGCATGTCAAATTCCCCCTCCCTAATATGTAGTGGCCGGCCATGCTATGGGTGGAAACATGTCACCAACATGTTGTGTTAGTGATGTATGGTAAGGAAAATAAAATAATAAGCATGATAATAAAATAATGAAAGGAAGGGTGATGAAAAAAAGAAAAAAAAATGGTCTCATGCATACACCCCATTGCCGTGAGCTAAAGGAAGGAAAAAGAAAGGTTTTGTTCATCCTTTTTCAACCTCTTTTGACCGAAAATCCTAAGGAAGAGGATTAGGAGGAAGTTTGGCCATGCATGTAACTAGATTGAGGTATGTTTAATGTTATTCTTTGAGATTCATGTATATTTTAAGTTGTAAGTTCAAAATCTACCTAGCCATGGTTCAAACTTTGTTAAATGATGGAGATGACATTCGGCCATGAATGTTACGTTCTTGGTTGGTATTTTGATGTCTTTGGTGATGAGGTAAGGAGATGGTTGACTTTGGGTGTTTAATAAAAGGGTTTGGATGTGAGAGTGTGTGAGAAGTAGAAATGAGGAGTCTTAGCAACTCCATGAAGGTTCGGCCATGGTAGTTTGAGGATTAGAGATTTTATTTCTTGTTAAAAATTGGATGAATCCTAGTGTGTGAAGTGTTTGAACCAACTAAGGATTAATAGATGCATGGGTACAAAGTAGGAAGAATCAGCTACTATGGTTGACACCAATGCCGAATGTAAAGATGTTATAGTAAATAATGTATGTGATTTGAGTTGATAATGTGAAAAAGGATAATTAGATGTATTATAAATGATATAAAGATTTTAGAAATTATTTTGGTTAGGTGTGTGTATGATGAAGTATATTCGGCAATATACTTAAAGTGAGTACTTGATATTATATGGGAGTATGTATATTCGGCCACATGAGTAAATATATATATGATGTTAAATTTGATTATGTATAATGGGCATTAAGATGTGGAACTTAAGAAATGTAGTCATATGTGGAATTACATGATGTTATAGTTGACATTGTACACACATACATCCATTCGGCCATCAACATGAGTAATTAGTGAGGATGGTTGCCGAATATACAAACATACATAAGCATGTGAAATTGAATTATGAATGTTTAACAAGATGGTTAAACTAGTGAATTATTGATTAAGCTCAAGGAGCTAAAGGAGGAGAATCAAGCAAAGGCAAAGAAAAGATCACTGAGTAGTCGAGTTGGAACCGTCTTACCCAACACAAGGTAAGTCATTAAGCATGTAGTTGGTATTATTTCAAATGGTCATAATGTTTATGTATTGATGCTGAATGGAATGAATAAATATACATATATATATATATGCATGTACGTATGTGATGATGAAATTGTTGAATGAAAAGAAAAGAGGTAAGATGTACTGAGTTGTTGATCTCGGCACTAAACATGCGGGTATAACCATTTATGACCATGAGATTGGCGCTAAGTGCGCGGGATTAAATTGTACAGCACTAAGTGTGCGATTTGACTATGTTGCACTAAGTGTGCGAAATGAATATGATGCACTAAGTGTGCGAATTGACCATGCGGCACTAAGTGTGCGAGTTTGACTATGTAGCACTAAGTGTGCGATTTGATTACGTAGCACTAAGTGTGCGAGTTGATTATATAGCACTGAGTGTGCGGACTCAATATACATTCGTGAATCATTATGGACACTATGTGTGCGACACTATTGAGTCGATCGCGGACAGCGGATCGGGTAAGTGTCTTGAGTACATGGCTAATAGGTGCTATGCTTATACTTGGTGTTGAGCTCGGTAAGTTGAACCTATGTGACAAATATACTTGAAGTCACGTACATAAAATTTATCGTAGGATGGGTGAAAGGCTGTTTAGTCGTTTGATTGTAACGAAAATAAATTGATTTATGAACATGCTTCAATGTCCTATTGATGAGTATATGGAATGTGAATGCATGAATTGATATGAAACTGAATCGATAGGTTGGAGGAACTATGGTATGGTTCGGTATGGATGGAGTAAATTGTCTCGTTCCATTTTGTTTCCTCTTGTGATAATGTTATTGATGGATGGTAGTGCATTGCTTATGACTTACTGAGTTATAAACTCACTCGGTGTTTCCTTGTCACCCATTATAGGTTGCTTGGTCTCATCTATTTTTGCGGGGTCAGGCCGTCATCGAAGTCATCACACCGGATAGCAAGTTTTGGTACTTTCTTCTTAGTTGGCTTAGAAGAACATTTTGGCATGTATAAGCTATTACGTTGTGTTTGAACTTTGGCATGTAAACTTTAAGCCATGCGAAAATGGCACGAATGTTCGATTGAGTTGGATCAAGGGTAGGCATGAAATGGACCTAGTTACTTTCGTAACAGATGCTGGCAGCAGCAGTGTCATGAGATTGAAAAATCACTAAAAATAGTAGGAGTGGAATTAATTGATGAATAAATTATGTAATCGAAGCTCGATGAGTCTGTTTTCATGAGGAAGTAACGAAAAGATCATATGGGCAGTATATTAAGAGATAAACAGATTTTTGTGGGACAGGGCCAGAACGGTTTCTGGATTCCCTGCTCCGAATTTGAAAATTCATTATAAATTAACCAGAGATAATTAGGGGTTGTACCATATATGTACAGATTCCTCTCTGAGTCTAGTTTTCATAGAAACAAACGGCATCAGTATTGAAGCCCCGTGCAGGGAGATATCCAAGTCGTAATGGGCAAAGGTCAGTGTAGTCGACCCCTGCAACATGGGAGACTTTGACTAATAAACTGTACTAATTGGCCCGACCAAAAATTCTAGAAAAAACTACATAGATGGGCACATGAGTCTAGTTTCTGGGAAAAATTACTAAACTGATTTTCGAGTTACGAAACTCAAGATATGATTTTTTTAAAACGACTAGTACACAGATTGGGCAGTGTCTGGAAAATAAATTTTATAAGGGGTTAAAGTCAGTTAACACCTCGTGTTCGACTCCGGTGTCGGTTTCGGGTTCGGGGTGTTAGAATGACACTGTCCCAGACAGGGTCTAACATGAAATAAATACAATGCCGATGTCCCAGATATGGTCTTACTCGTAACCACATATATCGATGCCAACATACTAGACGTGGTCTTACTTGCACACATATATCGAAATCACATATCGATGCCAACGTATTAAACGTCGTCTTACTCGCACACATATATCGATGTCGTGGTCTTACTCGCACATCACATATCGGAATCCTATGTCATGACATATGTATCCTAGCTATTCCTAAGGTTCATACGGGGCTTTCGAATGTCGTAACTCGATTGGTTCAAGCTCGTAATTAATTCTTCAATGCTTAAATCATTTCGGTATATACACATATATTTATTGTAATTCAATTCAGCACATATAATACATATATAATCGAATTTAACAACATTTATTTACTTATAATCTTACCTCGTACGGACACAAACGAACCGGAATAACTATTCAATAATTTTCGACTTTCCTCGATCCAAATCTAATTTTTCTCATTTCTTGTTCTAATTCAATACAAATTCAACTTATTTAATCATTTAATCAATCAAATTAATCCAAAAACACATAAATGAACAAATTACACTTTTGCCGCTGACATTTCATATTTTCTCAATTTAGTCCCTGTTCCAAAACAACTCAAGATATTCAAAATTTCAACATACTCTAGTTAGGTCGAATGTACCTTAGGTCCCTAACAGCCCATTAATTTCATTTATTTCATATTTTTACCCCTCAATTTACAAATTTCACAATTTAGTCCTTAATAAGTATTTTTATCAAAAATCACTTAATAAAACATGATAATCTAACATCAAATATTTATTTTTCATCATCAAACAAAAATAAAAACAAGCTCTCATCAATGGCAAATCACAAAATAAACAACCAATTCAAAAATTCAAGCATGGGCTAGCTAGTATTCGAAGTAACGATCTCAAAAACATAAAAATTATCAAAAACCAAACAAAATCCATACCTTAATTAAAGAACATAAGAGCCGAACCTGACTTGCTTAAAAATGGTGTCTTTCACCTTTAAGATTCTGCAATAAAAGAAAGGATGGACAAAATGCATGTTATGTTTTATTTTATTATCATGTTATTACTAAATTACCTTTTTTAACCTTTATAAAATAATATAAAAGCTTATTATAGTTGCCCACTACCATCCATGTTACTAATTATTGGCCTAATTGCAACTTAAATACCTCATGCCATTAAGACAACATCAATTCGGCCCTTTTACAATTAACCATCAAATTTTCACTTTACGCGATTAAGCCCTTTTTATTAAATCGACACTCAAACGGTAAAATTAAAACACGAAAATTTCATAGATATAAATTCACACATAATAAACACATAAAATAATTTTTAAATATTTTTCTGACTCGGATATGTTGTCCCAAAACCACTATTCCGAATAGGGTCTAAACCGGGCTGCTACACTTACAATCGAGCTTGGAAGATGGACAAACCCTAGCTATGGTTCCCCCTTGAGAATTTCAGCCTTGGGAAGAAGATGGACAAAAATTGGCTTTTAATTTGATTTTTAATTCATTTATTAGCCAAATGACCAAAATGCCCCTCACTTAAAACATAAAATTTCTCTTGCTTCATGTCTATTTTTGTCTACTAACTTAACAAATGGTCTAATTACCATATAAGGACCTTCAATTTAAAATTTCATAATAATTAGACACCTCTAGCATGTAGAACTCAACTTTTGTGCTTTTTACAATTTAGTCCTTTTTGCTAAATTGAGTGCTCAAACGTCAAAATTTTCGATCAAAATTTTCATGAAATCATTCCATAAAATTGTAGACCATAAAAATTTAATAAAAATAAGTTTTACTACATCGGATTCGTGGTCCTGAAACCACTGTTCTGATTGGGCCCTAAATCAAGTTGTTACATGTTGTGCCCATGACCTGTACATACAGAGTTGTAAAATGAATAAAAATGGGGTTTTTGGTTGTAAATAAAATAAGATAAAAAATAGAAAATACAATAATAACATAATTATGATTGCAAAAAAAAATTAAGGAAATTAAACATTTCAGGCTTCTTTTTCTTCAAGCGTTCAACTAATTAAATTGATAGTGTAACACCCCGAACCCGAGACCGTCGCCGGAGTCGAACACGAGGTGTTAACAGACTTCAAACCACTTATCAAAAATTTCCCAGACAAGCTGCCAATCTGCATACTAGTCACTTTAAAAATCATATCGTGAGTTCTGAAACTCAAAATCCAATTCCGTAAATTTTCCCCAAAACTAGACTCATATATCTATATGGTAGAATTTTTGTAGAATTTTTGGTCGGGCCAATTGGTACAGTTTATTAGTTAAAGTCGTCCCTGTTCCTGGGTTCGACTACTCTGACCTTTGGGCATTACGACTTAGATATCTCCCTTTACAGAGCTTCAATACTTATGCCGTTTGTTTCTAATGAGACTAGACTAAAAAGGGAATCTATACAGATAAGGCATGACTTCTAATTATCTCTGATTAATTTATGGTGAATTTCTAAATTCGGAATAGGGGATCCAGAAATCGCTCTGGCCCTGTTTCACAAGAGTTTAATTATCTCCTAACATACAGCTCATATGGTCATTTCGTTTCTTCCATATGAAAATAGACTCATCGAGATTCGATTACATAATTTATTCATTATTTAATTCCATTCCTACTATTTTTAGTGTTTTTTCAATCTCACATCACTGCTGCTTCCAGCATCTGTTACTAAAGCAACTATGCCTATTTCGTGATTTCTCCTTGATCTAACTAATAATTCATCATACATATCACAAATTATGATCATGACTAGCCATGCCAAAGGCTAATCATTGTCAAACATCTCCCTACTACACTATTGCCATATCATGAATTTTAGCACCAAAAATAATCAACCATGACATATGGCATAAAAATCGAATAGGCCTCAACTATTATTCAACCAAAACCGAATTGGCCCAATATCAGTCATGACCACATTATAAAACCCATTTACTAAGATTTATAACTAAATATCATAGGACCCAAAGTCCAAATTAACATTTATGCCATTTTCGCATGGCTGAAAGTTTACATACCAAAGTTCAAACACAACATAATAGCCTATACATGCCGAAATGTTCTCCTAGACCGACTAAGAAGAAAGTACCAAAACTTGCTAGCTGGTGTGATGACTTCGATGACGGTCCCAAGCACGCAAAAGACGAGTCCAAGAAACCTAAAGTAGGTGACAAGCAAACACCGAGTGAGTATATAACTCAGTAAGTCATAAGCATTACATAATCATCCATTAATAAATTATCACATGAGAAAACAAGTGAAAAGGGGTTAATTCTCTCACCCATACCAACTATGCCATGGTTCCTTAGACCTTTCGGCTCAATATCATACAAAGTACTACATCAATTTTTCATATGCTACTCAACATGGTATTTGAGGCATTTTCCATGGATGCTTTCATTCTCGTTACATTCATGCAACTAAATAACATTCCCTCTATTCCACGATGAATCTCATGTACGTCACTTCAAGTATAATTATCACATAGGTTCAAAACTTATCAAGCAAGAATTCCAAATATAAACATAACGTCTATTAGCCACGAACTCAAGACACTTACTCGTCCGCTGTCCGTGACCAACTCAATAAGGTCGCACACTTAGTGTCAATAGTGCTTCAAAAACATATAGTAAGTCCGCACACTTAGTGTTATATAATCAAACTCGCACACTTAGTGCTTACATAATCAAACTCGCACACTTAGTGCTATATAATCAAACTTGCACACTTAGTGCTATGCAATTTAAACCCGCACACTTAGTGCCAATCTCATGATCATAATTGTTTATTCCCGCACACTTAGTGCCGAAATCAACATCTCAATACACCTCACCTCTTTTCTTTTTCATTCAATACTTTCATCACCCCATGCATACGTGTATATATATATTTATCATTTCATTCGACATAATTACATAGACATTATGACTATTTAAATCAATACCAAATACATGCTTAATGACTTACCTTGTGTTGGGTAAAATAACTCCAAGTCGACTACTCGAAGATCTTCGATTTCCCCTTGTTGGACGCCTCTCCTTTAGGATCTCATTCTAGCCATCTTCCAAGCCAAAATCAAATAACCAAGTCTCCCTTCCTTCTCCTCACTCACGGCAATTGCCAAGAAAAAAAGATGAACACTCCCTCTTCCCTCCTTATTTTATTCACCTTTTTCCTTTTTTTAATTCCTTTTTATTTTAATTGTTAACTAAACAAAACATATTAAATTAGAATAAGTGGAGCTCCATCACCCCTTGGCCGGCCACTCTACTTCTTTTGGGTAAATGACAAACTCTTTGCCGGACTCCGGTTGTACTAGCACCGGAGCTTCGGTTAAACAGGTCTTTAGTCGATCGAAACTCTTCTGACAGTTTTTTGTCCATTCAAACTCAACATCTTTTTGGAGTAGTTTCGTCAACGGTGCAGCTATCATCGAGAAACCCCTTACAAACCGTCGGTAGTATCCGGCAAGTCCCAAAAAGGTCCTAACTTCAGTAATATTCCTCGGAGGTTTCCAATCGAGTATGGCCGAAATTTTGTTCGGATCCACTCTAACACCCGATTTGGACACCACGTGCCCCAAAAAGCTAACCTCTCTCAACCAAAATTCACATTTACTGAATTTTGCGTATAACTGCTTGTCTCGCAAAATCTGTAATACTAACCTCAAATGCTCGGCATGTTCGGCTTCACCTTGTGAATAAACTAAAATATCATCAATAAACACAACCACAAATCGATCCAAGTATGGCCTGACTACTCGATTCATTAAATCCATAAATACCGCAGGGGCATTAGTGAGCCCAAACGGCATCACTAAGAATTCGTAGTGACCGTACCTCGTTCTAAAAGCGGTTTGGGTATGTCCGAATCTCGAACCCTCAACTGATAATAACCAGATCTCAAATCTATCTTGGAAAATACTGAGGCTCCCTTTAATTGATCAAACAAATCATCAATACGTGGCAACGGGTATTTATTCTTTATGGTCACTTTATTCTACTGACGATAGTCGATGCACAATCTCATGGTTCCATCCTTCTTTTTCACAAACAATACGGGTGCGCCCCATGGAGAAAAACTCGGTCGAGCGAAACCTCTATCCATCAATTCTTGCAATTGAACTTTCAATTCCTTTAATTCCGTTAATGCCATACGATACGGGGCTATTGAGATTGGCATGGTACCAGGTACAATCTCGATGCCGAATTCCACCTCTCGAACCGGCGGCAACCCCGGTAACTCCTCAGGAAAAACATCTGAATACTCACAAACCACTGGTACTGATTCAAGTTTCCTTTCCGTCTCTTTGCTATCAAATACATACGCAAGGTATGTTTCACACCCCTTTTTCACATATCTCTGAGCAGTCATTGAAGATATTATCGCTGGCACCCCCTTCAAATCGGTAGACTCAACTCGGACTACCTCATCATTTGCACTCCTCAAATCGATGGTTTTTCTTTTGCAGTTCACCACTGCATCATGTACGGTCAACCAATCCATACCAAGAATAACATCAAATTCGTCAAACGGCAAAAGCATCAAATCGGCCGGAAAATAGGATTCTCAGGTTATTAGAGGGCATCTCTTACACACTTTATCAACAAGTACGTATTGACCTAAAGGGTTTGACACTCGAATTACGAACTCAGTAGACTCAACAGGTAGAGTCTTACTGGATGCTAAGGTTTCACATACATATGAATGAGTAGAGCCAGGGTCAATCAATGCAATCACATTAGTATCAAAGAGAGTGAAAGTACCAGTGATGACGTCAGGGAAGGATGCCTCCTCTCGTGTGCGAATGGCATATGCTCTAGCAGGAGTATGGGTCTCGGCTTGAACAGCCGTATCAGAGGGCCCTCTCTGACTACCACCCCTACCCCCTGAAATTCTCGGTGGTCTACCTCTAGCTGTCATTCCACTAGGTTTTTCACCTTGCATCTTATTCTTCTCATCAAGCTCCGTGCAATCTCTAATGAAGTGGTCCTTTGAACCGCATCCGTAACAGGCCCTGTTAGTAGACTTACCCCAGCATTCACCTAGGTGTCGTCTTCCGCATTGGGGACATTCAGGTTTCTCTTGATGATTATTGCCCACACTAGCTACTGAAGTAGCTCGGGAGTCCATCGATGGTCGTGCTCTGATGGAAATTCCCGCAGTCGTCCTCGACCTATTAGTGTCCTCCCTGAACTTCTTTACAGCTGAGAACGGATCTTTACCCATCGATCTTTTACGATAGTCTCTAGCTTCAAATTCAGCCTTCTTCTTCTCCTTTCCAAGTTCTTCCGCCTTGCAGGCTCATTCGACTAGTGTTACGAACTCCTTTATCTCCAAAATACCCACTAGTAGCTTTAAATCTTCATTCAATCCTTCTTCAAATCTTTTGCACATAGCAACCTCATCAGCCACACACTCCCGGGCATACTGACTGAGTCTTACGAACTCATGTTTGTATTCAGATACTGTCATACGGCCTTGCTTGAGTTCCAAGAATTCCTTACGTTTTTTATCGATGAACCGTTGACTAATATATTTCTTTTGAAATTCCGTTTGAAAGAAATCCCAAGTAACTCGTTCGTTTGGGACTATGGAAATCAAGGTCCTCCACCAATAGTAGGCTGAGTCTCGCAACAAGGATACAGCACACTTTAGACATTCATCGGGTGTACATGACAGTTCATCAAACACCCGAATGGTATTATCAAGCCAGAACTCGGCCCTTTCGGCATCATCAGTAACTATGGCCTTGAACTCCTCGGCCCCGCGCTTCCTAATCAAGTCTATAGGTGGCTTACTCAGCCTCACAGGATCAGTAACTGATGGCATTACAGGCTCTTGGGGTGGATTATTCAAATTCGGGAATGGTTGGACAGCCGGATTGGTTCGGGCATATTGCGCGACCCACTCATTCATCATGGTGAAGAAGGCTTGTTTTGCCCCCTCACCTTGATTATTCGCAGATGACTGAGGTTCAACAGGCGGCGTTCCTTGCGCAGGAGCAGCCGCTACACTTTCAACATCATCCGCTAAGGTTCTCTCCACACCGGGATCCATTTACTAATCAAAACAAAAATTTTAACCGTCAGAAGTCATCACACATTTAAACATTAACATTAAGGCATGTATAACTAGACTCATACGCGCTACGGTAGTCCTAGAACCGACTAAACCATAGCTCTAATACCAATTAAATTGTAACACCCCGAACCCGAGACCGTCGCCGGAGTCGAACACGAGGTGTTAACAGACTTCAAACCACTTATTAAAAATTTCCCAGACAAGCTGCCAATCTGCGTACTAGTCACTTTAAAAATTATATCTTGAGTTATGAAACTCGAAATCTAGTTCCGTAAATTTTCCCCTGAACTAGACTCATATATCTATATGGTAGAATTTTTGTAGAATTTTTTGTCAGGCCAATTGGTACAGTTTATTAGTTAAAGTCGTCCCTGTTCCTGGGTTCGACTACTCTGACCTTTGGGCATTACGACTTAGATATCTCCCTTTACAGAGCTTCAATACTTATGTCGTTTGTTTCTAATGATACTAGACTCAAAAGGGAATCTATACATATAAGGCATGACTTCTAATTATCTCTTATTAATTTATGGTGAATTTCTAAAGTCGGAACAGCAGATCCAGAAATCGCTCTGGCCCTGTTTCACAAGAGTTTAATTATCTCCTAACATACAGCTCATATGGTCATTTCGTTTCTTCCATATGAAAATAGACTCATCGAGCTTCGATTACATAATTTATTCATTATTTAATTCCATTCCTACTATTTTTAGTGTTTTTTCAATCTCACATCACTGCTGCTTCCAGCATCTGTTACTAGCCATGCCAAAGGCTAATCATTGTCAAACATCTCCCTACTACACTATTGCCATATCATGAATTTTAGCACCAAAAATAATCAACCATGACATATGGCATAAAAATCGAATAGGCCTCAACTATTATTCAACCAAAACCGAATTGGCCCAATATCAGTCATGACCACATTATAAAACCCATTTACTAAGATTTATAACTAAATATCATAGGACCCAAAGTCCAAATTAACATTTATGCCATTTTCGCATGGCTGAAAGTTTACATACCAAAGTTCAAACACAACATAATAGCCTATACATGCCGAAATGTTCTCCTAGACCGACTAAGAAGAAAGTACCAAAACTTGCTAGCTGGTGTGATGACTTCGATGACGGTCCCAAGCACGCAAAAAGACGAGTCCAAGAAACCTAAAGTAGGTGACAAGCAAACACCGAGTGAGTATATAACTCAGTAAGTCATAAGCATTACATAATCATCCATTAATAAATTATCACATGAGAAAACAAGTGAAAAGGGGTTAATTCTCTCACCCATACCAACTATGCCATGGTTCCTTAGACCTTTCGGCTCAATATCATACAAAGTACTACATCAATTTTTCATATGCTACTCAACATGGTATTTGAGGCATTTTCCATGGATGCTTTCATTCTCGTTACATTCATGCAACTAAATAACATTCCCTCTATTCCACGATGAATCTCATGTACGTCACTTCAAGTATAATTATCACATAGGTTCAAAACTTATCAAGCAAGAATTCCAAATATAAACATAACGTCTATTAGCCACGAACTCAAGACACTTACTCGTCCGCTGTCCGTGACCAACTCAATAAGGTCGCACACTTAGTGTCAATAGTGCTTCAAAAACATATAGTAAGTCCGCACACTTAGTGTTATATAATCAAACTCGCACACTTAGTGCTTACATAATCAAACTCGCACACTTAGTGCTATATAATCAAACTTGCACACTTAGTGCTATGCAATTTAAACCCGCACACTTAGTGCCAATCTCATGATCATAATTGTTTATTCCCGCACACTTAGTGCCGAAATCAACATCTCAATACACCTCACCTCTTTTCTTTTTCATTCAATACTTTCATCACCCCATGCATACGTGTATATATATATTTATCATTTCATTCGACATAATTACATAGACATTATGACTATTTAAATCAATACCAAATACATGCTTAATGACTTACCTTGTGTTGGGTAAAATAACTCCAAGTCGACTACTCGAAGATCTTCGATTTCCCCTTGTTGGACGCCTCTCCTTTAGGATCTCATTCTAGCCATCTTCCAAGCCAAAATCAAATAACCAAGTCTCCCTTCCTTCTCCTCACTCACGGCAATTGCCAAGAAAAAAAAGATGAACACTCCCTCTTCCCTCCTTATTTTATTCACCTTTTTCCTTTTTTTAATTCCTTTTTATTTTAATTGTTAACTAAACAAAACATATTAAATTAGAATAAGTGGAGTTCCATCACCCCTTGGCCGGCCACTCTACTTCTTTTGGGTAAATTGACATGCAAAACCACCCTTTTTGGTACATGCATTAATAGACCATTTTAAATTAGCCTATCATATTTCACCATGTCTCATATTGATCCGTATTCAATAATTTCTCATGCAATTGGCAAAATTAGGGAATGAAACCTCCACATATGCATGTACACATATAATAAGCATAGAATATAGCAATTAATTATTTTTATGACTCGGTTTTGTGGTCCCGAAACCACTTTCCGACTGGGGTCACACTAGGGCTGTCACAGATAGCTCGAAAAGTAATTTTAATAATTATTTAGGACATCCCAATGCTGGTTAGTTTCTCAATTTCTTTTCTTAATGCAGATGTAGGACCTTAACAAGTGAGCTTGAAGGCCAAATTTTCTTATGATGCACAAACTGGTCCAGAGTTGCAAAAATTAAAAAATAATAATAAGTAAATTTATATGAGATTGAATAAAAATATTTTTTATAAATTTATCCAACTTAACAAATGTGAAATAAAATTCACAAAATTTATTATTAACTACTCAAAATTTGCAAGAATTACCACTTAGAAAGTGGTGTAGATAATTATATTTTATAGTTATCAGTGCTTCGGTTGGACAAAGCTACCCCTGGTGTCGTTTTCTATCCTCTTATGATATGGGTGTCACGAGACCCATGGTAGGTGAAAACACAAAAAATTAGAGACTTTTTTATCACCTTTTGAGCTCTAATTCATGCATTTTCATAGTATTTTTTCTAGAAACTCATACTTTAATTATAAAATAATTGATTTGCACTTAAATTATTAACATATTGAATTTTAATTATTTTTATAATAAATTTTCACAAATTTAGTTTATTTTTGATAGTTTTACACAAAATGTGAAAATTCGCTCGATAGACACCTTGAAAGGCTTAAACTATTGGGGTAATTTTTGCATCAAGTGAATCAAGAGCATGGTTAAATTATTTTCCAGCCAAGGATGGTCCAAATAATTATTATTTTATTTACTTTATATTTAATTTTTCTCCAAAATTAATATAAAGTCTGAAGGAGAAAGTGGCCTAGTATGCTAAGTATGGAAGACTGATCCACCAAGCAAATTGGCTACCCAAAACCGTCCCTATAGCTGATCCAATCAGCTGATTTTTACTGATTTTTCTGCTTGCAAAATAGCCCTTGAGCTTCCCCTAAATTCTATTCAAACCCTTCACTTTCTGTGCCTTTATATATTTTGGCCCAAGCTAAATATAGCAAAGTTGAAACATTCAAACTTTGCACCATGTGTGGCCGGCCAAGGGATAGTGAATGGCTGAAATTTATTTTTCTATTTTTAGCATCCATTCACACCTATAAATACCCTATTTCATTCTTATTCAACACACTATTCATTCCCACACATCATCCTCTTTCTCTTACTTTATCTCCTTCATTCCCTTCTTTGTTTTCCCTTTTTTCTTGTTCATTCCCTTGTTGATTTCCCTCTTGAAAGAGTGCCTTTCTTCCACCTTGGAATAGGAACATTCAATTTTTCATGGAGACATCAATTCAACAGAATGAGCAGAGAAGAATAGGAGCGCACTAGTCTGGCTTCAGAGAAATACTAGATTTGCTTTCTAGTTACCTTTTCTTTAATTTTCTTGTTTATGTTGTGATTATGAATATGAATGATTGTTGTGTTGTTCTTCTTATGATTGTTGTGTTGTTCTTCTTCTTCTAATTAAAATGGCTTAAATTTAATTCATGTTAAATTGATTGCATTCTTTCCACTTTATTATTAAAATCATGTTTGTGTTGTTATAGGCCTTAGTTAATTAAATAAAATCATGCTTTTGTTATACTTGCATTATAAAATCTATGTTAATGAATTAATTAATTATTAAACAAATTGAAATTGTAATTAATTGACAAAATATTTAATTGGTGCATGTTTAATCTTCTAAGGTAGCTCAGGGTTAAATTAGCAATGGTATTAAACGGTACATTAGCCTTGCATAACTTGTAAGATTATTGTGCTTAAAATGTTTCAACATAGAAATATATTGTCACCTCACTTAATATTATATGGCCTTATGAATATTGATTAATTGTTTGGATTGACATTGAAAAATATTCAAGAGATTGGTTAATCTAGTATGTATGTGCAATAGTTAACAAATTACCAAGTTGCCATGAAAATATTCGTAACAACATGAACATGGGTTTAGTAATTCTAGGTTAAGGAATGTAATTGATCTAACACAATTATGTCATATTGATTAAAACTCATCTTATTTGAAATTGTTCATTGGAATTTTTACTTTTTATTTTTATTACTTAGTTAATTTTTAGTTTTTAAATCACCAAAGTGTTTGATTTATATTTCATAAATATTTTTCTTCCACAATCCCTATGAGTACGATAACTCGACATTTACTTGTAACTTTATTACTTGATACGAATGACTGTGTACACTTGCACATTTCCATCATTCCAAGGTTTTTGCACCATTATTGGGGATTGTTTTAAAAGACATTATTTTTAAAATTTTCAATTCTGCATTTTGGTTTATTTTTCTATTCTATTTTAATTTAATCATATTTTTTTGTGATTGTTTCAAGTGTTTATGAGTATTAATCTAATTATAAAGTTACCCTCTATAGACCCTAAAATTGAAAAGATTTTTTGACAAAAAAGAAGACAAACAGTTTAAAGAAGAACCGAAGAGATGAACTTTGAAAAACTGAATGAAGGAAATAGAGTAAATTATGCTCAAAATCTTATCCTAATTGTTGATGATAGGGATAGAGCTCTAAGATAGTATGTCATGCCAATGTTTCATGAGTTTAATCAGGGTATTAGGATACCCAAAGCAAGGCACAATAATTCAAGCTGAACCCGATCATGTTCTAGATGCTTAAGACAGTGGGCCAATTTAGTCAAATACCTACCGAAGATCCTCACATTCACTTAAGATTTTTTATGGAAGTGAGCGATTCATTCAAATTAGCTGGAGTACCCGAAGATGCACTATGATTAAAGTTGTTCTCATACTCACTTAAGGACAGAGCTCAAGCATGTTTTAACTCATTACCACCAAATTCCATTACCACATAGAAAGAGTTATCAGAACGATTCCTCATGAAGTAATTCCCACCTAGCAAGAATGCTAAATTGAGGAACGAGATCATTTCCTTCCAACAGACGGATGATGAATCCTTGTATGAGGTGTGGGAAAGATTTAAAGAACTATTACGAAGATGCCCATATTGTAACAGGCCGTTTTTAGTCAGATTGGAATAGTGGTTTTAGGATCGCAAATATGAGGTTAAAATATTTATTTTATTATTATTTTGAGGTCTACAGCATGATAGTATGAATGTAGAAAAATTTTGTTAAGAAATTTTATCGTTTGAATGCTCAATTCGATAAAAATGACTAAATTGAAAAAGGTGCAAAATTAGATTTCTATAGGCTGAAGGCATTAAATAGCTAAGAAACTTAAATGTATGAGTACTAAATTGATAAATAGACCATTATTTATTTGAAAGGACAAAGATGGACATTAAATAGGTGAATTTAAGTTAATGAATAAAAAACATAAATTAAATTAAGGTAAAAGGAAGATATCATCTTTCTTTCTTCTTCATGAACCAAAAATAAGGAAGAAAATACTCCATTTTGTGCTTTTGATGGTTCGGCCATAGTCTCATTGCATGTAAGTGCATTTTTGCTCGGTTTTTAGTGATTTCTATGTTTTTGAAGTCGTTGTAGCTTAATCTAGTTAGCCCAGGGACTAAATTTTGAAACTCTTAAAAGTTTAGGGTTTTACCATTGATGAATGTATATGTGTTTTGATGTTGGATGATAGTAAATAAATTGTTGTTGTTAGATAAACAACATTTGTTAAGTGATTTTGGTTGAAATTGAAAATTAGGGATTTATTTGTAAAATTGTAAAATTCATGGTGAAATATGTGAAATAATGAAAATTTTGGGCTGCTACGAGTCTATATAGAATTCAGCTAGTATGGGTTGAAATGGAATTGCATGAATTTTTCATTTTATGAGCTAGGGACTAAATTGTAAATAATTCAAAATTTAATAGGCAAAAGTGTAATTTTTCCATAATATGATTTTTGGTTTAAATTGAATAGAATGATATTTAAATAAGTTAAATTTGATTATATATAGATCAAGAAAAGCAACCTTCAGATTTAGATCGGGGGAAAAACAAAATAGTGGATTGATAACTCGATTCTCTCCGTATAATTTCGAGGTAAGTTCGTATGTTAGTATGTATTAATGTAATTTTGTTTTAAATGCTTTATTATTACATTATTGATAAATACGAATTCACGAAAATATTTGACAAAGATTTGGCGACGTGTGAAATCCTAGTTGAACCTTAGAAATAGATAGGATACAAAAGACATGTCATTAGGGGTTATTGTGTTTTGGGTACTGGTCCGTACGTTCTACCGGTGGCTGAGTTTTTCTGCATGTGTTGCAGTTACTCATCAGATTGTGTGAGCAAACCTGGTGATAGCTCGAGATGAGCATTTACATATGAGATATGAGATTGAGATGGTTTCGACCATGTTTTGGCAATTAGGGTGCGAGATTTCTGAGTATCCAATATTATTCCAAATGGTTCAATGGGTATATTAATGATATGAAAGGGCAAGATATTGATACGTATTAGTGCAGGTATGTACGTAAATTATATAAGCATTGAATCCATGAAATTTGTGAGTTTCATGATTCATTATGTGGATGAATATATGTTAGCCTTGTAATTAAGTTGAGTTGTAGTATATTATGTTTAAATTACTTAATCTGTGTTTTATAGTGATTTCAAAGTTTGCTCGGATCGAGAGTTGTCAGAGATCTCATCAAACTATCCAATCATTGTTTTGGTACTTTTGAACTTATGTACTTGGTTATATGGCATGTATAGGTGTTGTGGTTAATATGGCCTATATGTTTGTAATGTATATAGCCAATTGGTTTGGCTTGTAAATGATGTATGTTTTGGTTATGTGTATAGCCATGTGATTTGGCTTATTTTTGTATACTTGGTTATGTATATATGTGTAAATAGCTTTTTATATTTGGTTTATAATTTCTATGTGAATACCTTGTTGTGAATTGGTATTTTGAGTACAAAATTATTGAATTTGAGAATGTGGCATGCATGTTTATTTAGGCACAAAGTCTAATAGGTGAGTTTGATCATTTAGGTGATTTTTGGATGTGAAATTGAAATGAATTTGAATGGCTATTTGGGATGTTTATGAGCATTTTGGTTGTTGGTATTGGTAGTATATAATTTTGGCTTGAAATTGGTTGATTATATGCATTGGTTGTTTGTGCATTTGTTGAACCTAGGTTGACATTATTTTAGGTGAGAAATGTGGCTTGAAATGTAACACCCCAAACCCGGCCTAGACGTTATGACCGGATCTGATGGGCCACATTGATGCGTTCAAAACATTCCGTATTACTTAGTTTGGAAAAAACTTAGTTGGTGTTGTAAAAGACACTTTTAAAAGTAGGTTAAAGTGAATGGAAGCTGTGCACCAGGTAGGAAACCAGGAAAAAGAGGAGGTGAGTCCGTCGGACTGCTTAAGTACCAAGCTCCCTTCGGATCCAATCCTAGACATGCACACCGCCATTGCCACACTCTAACATCTCGTATAATTTTTGAGAAAACCGTTTGGTTATGTCCATCTTAAGAAAATGATTAAGGTTGAAAACGATTGCTTAGGGAAGTCTTACTTGTATTCGTGTTATTTTGAAAGCAATTAATGTTTTTGAAACGCGTCCTAGAGCTAATCCATTTCATTAGTTATCATAGTTCAGTTTTATCATAATAGAATTAAATAATAAAGAAACAAACCAAACCATAAAAAATAATTAAGCGGCCTTATTACATTTAAAAACCCAAAACCATAAACGAAAATATGGGAAAATCTAGTTCACCAGAAGAAAACGAATTTGCAGAAAATGTGTGGCCACTCCGAATCCCGCCCAGCTCCAAGTCCACCAACTAGGGCTCACCTGCAAGGATGGAAGAAGAAAAAAAGGGTGAGTTTGGGAAAACTTAGTGTATACCGAAACCCATCCAAAGCCCAAATAAGCTCAAGCCCATTGGGCCTAAGCCCTATTTAGATAATAGTATACAGTGGACCGAAGCCCTTTTCAGAATACAGCAGCAAGGCCTTAGCCCCTTTTTACATAACAGTGTGGCCCATAGGCCCAGTTCAGTAACATAGGTAACAATAGTAGTAATGCATGCAAACCCATCTGGGGAGACTACTCAACCCACCAACCGCTATGCTGCACCCGTACCAGCCCTACACTCCATGTGGGGAATATCTCAACCCACCCAGCCCTACACTCCACAGTTGCAGCAACGCTGCTCAAATATCAGTAAGTTGAGGCAAATCCTCTAGTACGTGGATGAACCACTTTTAATACTTCCTCCATCAATACCCCAATCCTATGCAACAGATATTAATAAAAGCATATCATGTAAAATACAGTATTAATCAATCATGCAGTTTAGCCAATTTAAACCCTAGTGGTATATCGGTAATTTTGCTCTTTAGGGGTAACTTTCGTAACTTAGTAACTACACAAGCTACTTCAGTAATTTTCAACAGTTTTATGCAGTTTGGTTCCACCATCTAACTAACAGGCTAATTTGCCCATCTCTTACCCATATTGGTCCGTAAGTCCATTGGGCCCAGTTTTGGCCCATCGAGACCCTCCTTTTCCGAAGTACGTTAAGGTGTCACACGAACTTACTTACCACCTTGCGGTGGTAGATCTACAATTACTCTATGTCTTGAGAGTATTCACATACTCACAAGCCCATAAAATGTTGGAATTTCGGCATTTCGGCTTTTGCCAAATTGAACTAAGGAAGGGTGTTTGGTACACACCTGATTCGCGACGACTGCTATTGAGATCTCTTCCGATGTCCTACAATTGATTAGCACAGTTCTTATTTACAAACCATAATCACTAAACCCCAACCTACTTATCCATGCTCAAACCATGTCCCTAAAAGCCTTTGAAACCTTACCTTTTTGCCAAAATCGATAGCTAGCTCCGAATCCGATTGCTCCAACAACCCACGCCTTCAATCCAACACTTAAGAAGACACTAATCATTGACAGAAAACGTCAGTTAAAAACCCTTAGAGCCACATGCCCAAATCGACAGCCTCCCTAAATTTTAGGGACTTCGACTTTTCCTAACTTTGTAAAATAGAACCAGATCTGAGATGATGAACACTTACCCCTTACTCCTTTTTGATCTCCACGCAATCTGATGTAGATTTATCTTTCAAACGATGGTAAAACTCGACTCCCGGAGTTTTGAAGTTTCGGCTATAAGCCCCCAAATCTATGGTTTTTCGGCTTTTGGGTGATGAAGGAGATGACAATGTGGGGCTATAAACTTGATGTAGAATTGCCGACAGGCATCTAGGGTTTAGAAAAGATGATTGTCATTTATTAGGCACAGAAATATCGAAGGATTTGGCTTGGAAGAAATCGGCACAACTAATGTATTTTTTGAGGTTTCGACTTTTGTGGTTTCGGCACAAGTGTTGATGAACAGCAGGTTTGATGAACGGTTTTGAAGAAGAAAAAATGATGAAAGAAGAATAGAGGGAATGGTGGTTTCGGCTAGAGAGGAAAAAGAGAGAAAAGAACAACCCTAAGGTGTTTAAGCAAAATAAAACGACACCACTCAATACCCTAAGTGCCGAAATACTAACCTAATACCCCTCTGCCGAAATCCCCTTTCTAATTCCCCTAATTCGGCCAACTCTTAGCCTCTCTCCAAATCCCTTAAATCTCTCCCCTTATCACTCCTTAATCCAAGCGTTTGGACTGATTCAAACTCTCTTTTAGCAGAATCCACCTGGACTCCAACACTACCCCTCCTGCACTTAAAAAATAAATGCAACTATTTGTCAACACAGGGAATCGATCCCATGCCTTCCCCAATGCTCCACACGCCACCTTTTTAGGAGCCTAGTGGCATCACCCTTGCCACTCTACTAAGGCTCTTTTTGTGATGCAATCTGCCCATAACTCTATACAAGGGCCACCTAGCCAGAATCCCTAACTCCTAAGTCAAAAATTCAAAAATTCAACCGGGTTTTGGCCAACACATGGGCCTTCTATAAGCCCATTTACCTACTCAAAATATTAATTTCACATCCAAATACAAAATTTTAAAATCTTTACCAAAATACTGAAAATCGCGAATAAATCCGAAAATCAGGACGTTACAACTCTACCCTCCTTAAAGAAATTTCGACCTCGAAATTTTACCTTATTAGAACAGTTGAGGGTACTGTTGACGCATAGCCTCCTCAATCTCCCAAGTAGCTTCTTCTTTTCCATGGTTCCTCCAAAGTACTTTCACTAGTGGAACGAATTTCCTTCTCAACACCTTGACGTCACGATCAAGTATTTGTACAGGTTCCACTTCGAAGGTTAAATCTGACTGTACTTCGATTTCTGCAACTGGTATGATATGAGTTGGGTCAGATCGATACCGCCTCAGCATGGATACATGAAAAACGTCGTGGATACGATGCAGTTCTGGTGGTAACTCTAGCTGATAAGCCACTGGTCCAACCCACTTAACAATTCGGTAAGGCCCAATAAACCGTGGGCTCAACTTACCCTTCTTACCAAATCTCAAAATTTTCTTCCAAGGGGAAACCTTCAAGAAAACCATATCCCCAACAGCGAACTCAATCTCTTTGCGCTTCAGATCCACATACTACTTCTGTCTATCGGATGCCTCCTTTAACCGATCCCTTATCAGCCTAACCTTGCTTTCAGTGTCTGCCACCAATTCCGGTGCAAGCACTCGTCGTTCACCCAACTCTGTCCAACACGTCAGCGTACGACATCTTCGTCCATAGAGCGCTTCATATGGTGCCATCTGAATACTTGCTTGATAGCTGTTATTGTAAGTAAACTCCGCCAATGGTAAGTAGTCCTCCCAACTTCCACAGAAATCAATGATACAACCTCTCAACATATCTTCCAGAACCTGAATAACCCTTTCTGACTGTCCATCTGTCTGTGGGTGAAAAGCGGTGCTAAAATCCAATCGTGTACCCAACGCTTCCTGCAACTTCTGCCAAAACCGAGATGTAAACCTAGGGTCTCGATCAGAAATTATCGACACTGGCACCCCATGCAGTCGCACTACCTCCGCCACATATAACTTGGCCAACTTTTGCAGTGAGTAGTCGGTACGAATAGCTATGAAATGAGCAGATTTTGTTAACCTATCCACAACCACCCACACCGAATCTTTCTTGGTGGGTGTCAAAGGTAACCCACTCACAAAGTCTATTGTTACTCTTTCCCACTTCCATAGCGGAATTTTCACAGGTTGCAGTAACCCACTCACAACTCTTTCCCACGTTAGACATTTCCCAACAAATTCAGTCACCTCTCGTTTTAATCCGGGCCACCAGTACACCTCTCGCAAGTCTCGATATAACTTATTCCCCCTAGGATGCATGGCACAGAGTCTACCATGAGCCTCTTTTAGAATTAACTGCCTCAATTCAGGGTCCTTTGGAATACAAACCCTTCCACGAAAGCACAGAACTCCTTCAGTATTCAACCCAAAATCCTCGTTCTCACCACTCTTAACTTGCTGGAACCGAAGAGCTAATGAATCGTCCTTCAACTGTTTTTCCTTAATCTGCTCAGTCCAAGTAGGCCTTACCTGCAGTTCTGCCAACAAGCTTCCATCATCGTACAGACTTAATCGTGCGAATAAGGCTCTCAAATCAGTAACAACCCTTCGACTCAACGCATCCGCCACCACATTAGCCTTTCCTGGGTGGTACTCTATCGAACAGTCGTAGTCTTTAAGCAACTCCACCCATCTTCGTTGCCTAAGGTTCAACTCCTTCTGAGTCAACAAATACTTTAGGCTCTTATGATCTGTGTATATGATGCACTTTTCCCCATATAAGTAGTGTCTCCAAATTTTTAACGCAAAAATCACCGCTGCTAGCTCCAAATCATGCGTAGGGTAATTCACCTCATGAGCCTTAAGCTGTCGCGATGCATAAGCGACCACCTTGCCCTCTTGCATCAGTACGTAACCTAACCCCACATGCGATGCATCGCTGTATACAGTAAAGTCCTTCCTGGACACCGGTTGAATCAACACTGGCTCTTCAGTCAATACCTTTTTCAACTGATCAATTGCTTTTTGCTGTTTCTCGGTCCAGAAAAATGGTACTCCTTTCCTTATGAGTTTTGTCAAGGGTGCCGCCATCACCGAGAAACCCTCCACAAACCTTTTGTAGTAACCTACTAACCCTAGAAAACTCTGAATTTTCGATACTGACCTAGGTGGCTTCCATTCCAGAATTGCTTCAATTTTACGAGGATCCACCTTAATCCCCTCGGCAGAGACCACATGCCCTAGGAAGGTTACCTCCCTTAACCAAAATTCACACTTGCTGAATTTTGTATAGAGCTCCTTTTCCCTTAACACTTGCAGCACAATACAGAGATGCTCATCATGCTTCGCCTTCGTTTTAGAGTATACCAGGATATCGTCAATAAAGACGACTACGAACCAATCCAAGTAAGGTTGGAATACTCGATTCATCAGATCCATAAAAGCTGTAGGTGAGTTCGTCAGCCCAAACGGCATGACCACAAACTCATAATGTCCATATCGAGTTCAGAATGCTGTCTTATGAATATCCCCTTCTTTTACCCTTAGCTGATGGTATCCAGAACGAAGATCGATTTTGGAGAATACCGAAGCTTCCCTAAGCTGATCAAACAGATCGTCAATTCTTGGTAGTGGATACTTATTCTTAATCGTCAGTTTGTTCAACTGGCGATAATCGATGCACATGCACATCGTTCCGTCCTTTTTCTTCACAAACAGGACCGGTGCTCCCCAAGGAGACACACTAGGCCTAATGAAGCCTCTATCTAACAACTCTTGAATTTGAGCCTTCAGTTCCACTAACTCCTTCGGTGCCATCCTATAGGGTGCAATAGATACTGGAGCTGTTCCAGGCAACAAATCGATTCCAAACTCAACTTCCCGATTTGGAGGTAATCCAGGAAGCTCTTCTGGAAAAACATCCCAGAATTCCCTAACAGTTCTGATGGTCTCCATAGTCAGATCCTCAGTTTCAGCTTGGCTTACCAAAGCCAGATATGCCTCGCACCCCTTGCGCATCAGTTTCTCAGCCCTCAACGCCGATACTACATTGGATAAGTAATCCCTCCGTTCTTTAATAATCATTACCTCTTCATCATTGACAGTCCTTAACACCATCCTCTTAGCTGCACAATCCAAAGTTGCCTTATGCTTGGTCAACCAATCCATCCTTAGTATCAAATCGAATTCTTCAAGCGGTAACTCCATCAAATCCCCACAGAAAACCCCGCCTTGAATCTCCAGAGGCACCTCCTTGAAGAGTTTCTCTACCTTAACCGAATGACCTAAAGGACTTATCACAGACACCCCACACACAGTCTCCTCAAAGTGCACACCCAGTGCCCCAGAAATGTTATATGCCACATATGAATGGGTTGATCCCACATCAATCAGAGCAGTATAAGGTACACCATATATAAAAAACGTACCAGTTATTACATCAGGTGCGTCACCCTCCTCGCGGCGACGAGCAGTATACACCAAAGCTCGCTGACGAGCATCCGTGTTACCAATACCCCTGCCGAGTGCCCCACGTCCACAGCCGTTACCACCGCGACCTTGTGCACGACCTCTTGGCAGTGGCGGTCCATTCCTCACAGGTTGAGCCAGTCGCATAGCCCCTTGTTCGGCCACCTGAGCCTGAGTGGCCCTCCTAGGACAATCCTTAATCCTATGCTCCTTAGACCCACAACGAAGACAAGCCCCAGAACGCTTCCAGCACTCTCCTTGATGCATTTTGCCGCAATCCCCACAAGCTTGCGGTCTACCTGTGTTCACTGGAACTGCTCGAACCGATTCCTCCATCCTAGCTCTCTTAACACTTCGATTTGCAGCACCCACTGGTCTAGCATCCCTCCTGAACCGTTTTCAATCCCTATCACGATTCTTCCATTCGGTTTGTTTCAGCTCCTCGGCTATCTTAGCCTTCTCCACTAGTGCAGCGAAATCTCACTCTCTCTGCGGAGCTATGAGCACCCTTAACTCATCTCTGAGACCATCCTCAAAACAAACGCTGCGCTCGTATTCAGTGGAAACGATGCCATTAGCATACCGACTCAATCGTAGAAACTCTGCCTCATATTCAGCAATGGTCTTATTTCCCTGAGTCAGATTCAAGAACTCCTTTCTACGGGCATCCACATAGCTAGCTCCAACATATTTTGCCTTAAAGGTCTGTTTGAACAGCTCCCATGTTACCCTCTCAGCTGGGGTACCCTCTCTCACAGTAATCCACCACTGATACGCTTCATCCCGCAGCAACGACACCGCCCCTTTCAACTTCTGTACTACTGAGCAGTCCAGATCATCCATGATCCGCTCTGTGGCTTCCAACCAGTACTCAGCCACATTTGGGGCCACTCCAGATACGCCCCTAAAAATCTCAGCTCCGTTGGCCCGAAGTCCCTCAGAAATGGACCCCCTATTCATGGGCCCGATGTTAGCTCCGGCCACCCTTTCCAAAACCCTCAACATGGCCTGAGACAAAGCGTCATCCCCTGCGTCTCGGTCATACGGCCTATTTTCATTAACCGGTGGTGGATGTACCTCGCCAGCTGGTATGTGTTCAGATGACGCAGATCCCGCTTGAGTGCTACCTCGGCCTCGACCACGGCCTCTTCCCCGAGTAGCCCTTGTACTCATAACGATTTATCTAATTACGAATTTTATGACATTAGTTTACTGGTTTCACTGTTTATTACAGAATATCTTATGAACAGATAGAGTTTCAGAGTTATTTTCGTGCAATCACAATTTAGCTACGGTCCCAGTTTTGTAGCCCTAATACTACATTATCAATAGCACTATCTCTAAGGCTCAGTACTATCTACAGTATTATTTCCAGTCCAGTTCCATATAAATATTTAAAGTAGAAAAAGAACACTTACAGACTAGGTGCCGGGGATTCAGTGTGCCACTTCCTTATCAGTCCATTTAAAATTTTTTTAAAATACTCATGTTTTCGTTTACCGAAAATAAAAAGATTTGATTTGAAAACACTTTTATTTTAAAACTATTGATTTAACCCCGTTTAACAACAGAAAAACTTTGAACATCTTCGAAAACTTATAGAAAAAACCTTTTTTTTGAAAAGATTTTCAGACCCGATCCACAGCCGAGTTGTTGCAACCAGGCTCTGATACCACTAAATGTAACACCCCAAACCCGGCCTAGACGTTATGACCGGATCTGACGCGCCACATTGATGCGTTCAAAACATTTTGTATTACTTAGTTTGGAAAAAACTTAGTTGGTGTTGTAAAAGACACTTTTAAAAGTAGGTTAAAGTGAATGGAAGCTCTGCACCAGGTAGGAAACCAAGAAAAAGAGGAGGTGAGTCCGTCGGACTGCTTAAGTACCAAGCTCCCTTCGGATCCAATCCTAGACATGCACACCGCCATTTCCACACTCTAACATCTCGTATAATTTTTGAGAAAACCGTTTGGTTATGTCCATCTTAAGAAAATGATTAAGGTTGAAAACGATTGCTTAGGGAAGTCTTACTTGTATTCGTGTTATTTTGAAATCACTTAATGTTTTTGAAAAAGCGTCCTAAAGCTAATCCATTTCGTTAGTTATCATAGTTCAGTTTTATCATAATAGAATTAAACAAGAAAGAAACAAACCAAACCATAAAAAAATAATTAAGCGGCCTTATTACATTTAAAAACCCAAAACCATAAACAAAAATATGGGAAAATCTAGTTCACCAGAAGAAAACGAATTTGCAGAAAATGTGTGGCCACTCCGAATCCCGCCCAACTCCAAGTCCACCAACTAGGGCTCACCTGCAAGGATGGAAGAAGAAAAAAAAGGGTGAGTTTGGGAAATCTCAGTGTATACCGAAACCCATCCAAAGCCCAAATAAGCTCGAGCCCATTGGGCCTAAGCCCTATTCAGATAACAGTACACAGTGGATCGAAGCCCTTTTCAGAATACAGTAGCAAGGCCTTAGCCCCTTTTTACATAACAGTGTGGCCCATAGGTCCAGTTCAGTAACATAGGTAACAATAGTAGTAACGCATGCAAACCCATATGGGGAGACTACTCAACCCACCAACCGCTACACTGCACCCGTACCAGCCCTACACTCCATGTGGGGAATATCTCAACCCGCCCAGCCCTACACTCCACAGTTGCAGCAACGCTGCCCAAATATCAGTAAGTTGAGGCAAAGCCTCCAGTACGTGGATGAACCACTTTTAATACTTCCTCCATCAATACCCCAATCCCATGCAACAGATATTAATAAAAGCATATCATGTAAAATACAATATTAATCAATCATGCAGTTTAGCCAATTTAAACCCTAGGGGTATATCGGTAATTTTGCTCTTTAGGGGTAATTTTCGTAACTTAGCAACTACACAAGCTACTTCAATAATTTTCAACAGTTTTATGCAGTTTGGTTCCACCATCTAACTAACAGGCTAATTTGCCCATCTCTTTACCCATATTGGTCCGTAAGCCCATTGGGCCCAGTTTTGGCCCATCGAGACCCTCTTTTTCTGAAGTACGTTAAGATGTCACACGAACTGACTTACCACCTTGCGGTGCTAGATCTACAATTACTCTATGTCTTGAGAGCATTCGTATACTCACAAGCCCATAAAATGCCAGAATTTTGGCATTTCGGCTTTTGCCGAATTGAACTAAGGAAGGGTGTTCGGTACACACCTGATTCGCGACGACTGCTACTGAGATCTCTTCTGATGTCCTACAATTGATTAGCACAGTTCTTATTTACAAACCATAATCACTAAACCCATAACCTACTTATCCATGCTCAAACCATGTTCCTAATAGCCTTTGAAACCTTACCTTTTTGCCAAAATCGATAGCTAGCTCCGAATCCGATTGCTCCAACAACCCACGCCTACAATCCAACACTTAAGAAGACACTAATCATTGATAGAAAACGTCAGTTAAAAAACCTTAGAGCCACATGCCCAAATCGACAGCCTCCCTAGATTTTAGGGACTTCGGCTTTTCCTAACTTTGTAAAATAGGACCAGATCTGAGATGATGAACACTTACCCTTACTCCTTTTTGATCTCCACGCAATCTGATGCAGATTTATCTTTTAAACAACGGTAAAACTCGACTCCTGGAGTTTTGAAGTTTCGGCTATAAGCCCCCAAATCTATGGTTTTTCGACTTTTGGGTGATGAAGGAGATGACAGTGTGGGGCTATAACCTTGATGTAGAATTGCCGACAGGTATCTAGGGTTTAGAAAAGATGATTGTCATTTATTAGGCACAAAAATATCGAAGGATTTGGCTTGGAAGAAATCAGCACAACTAATGTATTTTTTGAGGTTTCGACTTTTGTGGTTTCGGCACAAGTGTTGATGAACAATAGGTTTGATGAACGGTTTTGAAGAAGAAAAAATGAAGAAAGAAGAATAGAGGGAATGGTGGTTTCGGCTAGAGAGGAAAAAGAGAGAAAAGAACAACCCTAAGGTGTTTAAGCAAAAGAAAATGGCACCACTCAATACCCAAAGTGCCGAAATACTAACCTAATACCCCTCTGTCGAAATCCCCTTTCTAATTCCCCTAATTCGGCCAACTCTTAGCCTCTCTCCAAATCCCTTAAATCTCTCCCCTTATCACTCCTTAATCCAAGCGTTTGGACTGATTCAAACTCTCCTTTAGCAGAATCCACCTGGACTCCAACACTACCCCTCCTGCACTTAAAAAATAAATGCATCTATTTGTCAACACAGGGAATCGATCCCATACCTTCCCCAATGCTCCACACGCCACCTTTTTAGGAGCCTAGTGGCGTCACCCTTGCCACTGTACTAAGGCTCTTTTTGTGATGCAACCTGCCCATAACTTTATACAAGGGCCACCTAACCAGAATCCCTAACTCCTAGGTCCAAAATTCAAAAATTCAACCGGGTTTTGGCCAACACATGGGCCTTCTATAAGCCCATTTACCTACTCAAAATATTAATTTCACATCCAAATACAAAATTTTAAAATCTTTACCAAAATACTGAAAACCGCGAATAAATCCAAAAATCAGGACGTTACATGAAACATAGCCTATTTTTGTCCACACGGGCAGAGACACGGGCGTGTGTCTTAGCCGTTTGTGACACATGGCAAGGTGACACATCCGTGTGTCCACTGGTACTTATTTAGAAATTAAGTCAGTAGTTTTACACGGCCTAGAACATGACCTAGCAGAGGGGCGTATGAGGCTATTTCGAAAGGTACACGGGCTAGTCACACGAGCGTGTGGTTGGCCGTGTAACCCAAGCCAGTGAGTTACACATGGTTGGACACGGGCTGGGACACGGCCATGTGATCCCATTTCGAATGTCCACATGGCCTGTGACACGGGTGTGTCTTTGGTCGTGTGAGACACACGGCTGGGCCACTCGAGCTTTTGTTCCTTCTTCTTTGAAAATTTTCTATGTTTTTCCAAAATTTCCCTAAGTTCTCAATTTAGTCTCTATCCACTTCTAAAGTTCGTTTTAGGCCTCGAGGGCTCGTATTAGGGCTATATGATTGTATTTGAATGATATTTGTTTGATATGAGAATTGTATATTGCTTAATTGATAAGTTCGGTAATGCTCTGAAACCCTATTCCGGTGATAGATACGGGTTAGGGGTGTTACACTCATCATGGAATCCTTCATTGCATCCAATTAAAGATGTTTTATAATGGTCTCAATGGTCACACGAGGATGGTAGTAGACGCTTCGTCTAATGGTGCTCTCCTTTTTAAGTCTTATAATAAGGCTTATGAAATCATCGAGAGGATTGCCAGCAATAATTACCAATGGCCAACCAATTAAACAGAATCAAGAAGATGAGTTGCTGGTGTAGATGAAGTGGACGCTCTCACTTCACTTGGATCTCAGGTATCTTTGATATCCTCAATGCTTAAAAACTTTACTACTAATAGATGTAATAATTTTGCAGCTCAGCCACCAAATCAATTCAAAAATATAGCCTATCTTTATTATGGTGAAGGGCACTCATTCGAAGAATTCTCATCAAACCCATAATCCGTGTATTACATGGGTAACTAGAACCAAACCCGAGGAAGGCAAGGACTGTAATCTATTTTTTATAACTTATCTTGGCGAAACCACCCTAATTTCTCTTAGAGTAACCAAGGGGCTGGACCCAATAACATTATGCACAATCTAGACCGACCCATCAACCTGTATTTACCCAACAAGTTTAGAAACAACCTTAAGATGAACTTTCCAATGGCATAGAAAACCTGTTGAAGGCATATATAGCAGAAAATGATGCCTTAACCCAAAGTCAAGCAGCCACATTGAAAAACATGGAAACCAGATAGACCAACTTGCAACTGAACTTAGGAACCGACAACAAGGTGCTTTTCCTAATGATACAAAGAACCCGAGAAATATGAGGAAAGAATATTGTAAAGCATTGACACTAATGATCGGAAAGACGATAAAGTAGAACATTGTTGAAGTTGAAGAAGAGCAAGCTGATGCTTGAGATAAAGTGGAAATTCAACCAAGTGTTGAAATTCCAGCTTCACCAGAATAAGAATCTACAAAACCCGATAAGGTAGCTTCTGAACCAGTCAATTCCGATAAACTAACAACTTTGTTATATGCAAAATTGCCACAAAAGATGATTCAGCCAGTTCAATTTAAGAATCCTCCACCACCCTACCCTCAAAGACTTCAGTAGTAGAAGCAAGAAGTCCAGTTTAAGAAATTCCAATGCTTACTCAAGCAACATCATATCAACATACCCTTGGTAGAAGCTCTTGAGTAGATGCCAAACTACATTAAATTCATGAACGATATCCTATCCAAGAAATAAAGACTTTAAGTATTTGATACGGTAGCTCTGACTAAGGAATGCAGTGCATATCTAGAATATAAATTACCTCTAAAGATATGAAGGACCCTGGATGTTTTACCATGCCTTGCAACATTGGAGCAGCCTATTGAGTTAAGGCATTATGTGATTTGGGTGCAAGCATCAACTTGATGTCCATGTATATATTAAGAAAGTTAGGGATAGGTGAAGTTAAACCAACTATGGTTACATTTCAGCTAGTAGATCGATCCTTAACACATCTAGAAGGAAAAATTGATGATGTATTGGTACATGTAGACAAATTTAATTTTCCTACTGACTTTATTATTTTAGACTTTGAAGTAGATAAAGAGGTGCCAATAATCCTAGGAAGGCCTTCCTAGCAACTAGTAAGACCCTTATTAATGTGCAGAAGGGTGAGCTTACCATGCGAGTTCAGACGACCATATAACTTTTAATGTTTTTAAGTCTATGCAATTTCCTAACAAAATTGATGATTGTTCTACAATATTTCAGTTAGAAGAATTAGCTATAGAATGGGAACTCAACTCTGTTGAGGACCCATTGGAACAAGTTTTGATGTCAGACCCTCCAAGTGATGAAGAGGGGGAGGAAAACTTAGCTTTGCTAGAACCTAACCAAAAAGGATTTAATCCGCAATCCCATTTTCAATCTTTAGAATTAGAAAACAGAGATTATGTTCAACCAAAAGAGCCGATAGAAGAGCCACCTAAATTAGAACTTAATGTACTTCCCTCACACTCAAAATATGTTTATTTAGGTGACGCTTCAATTATGTTTGTGATTGTTTCAATAGAGTTAACTGAAAAATAGGAAGAGAAACTTATTCCAGTACTAAAACCATTCAAGAAGGTTATCGGATGGACCATAGCCGATATATGTTGTATTATTCCATCCATTTGCATGTACAAATCATCCTAGAAGATGGCAAGAAAAGGACGATTGATGGAAAACGGAGACTGAACCTTATTATGAAGGACGTGGTAAAGAGATCATAAAGTGTTTAGATGTGGGTATAATTTTTCCTATCTCAGACAGTTCATGGGTAAGTCCGGTCCAGTGCTTGCCAAAGAAAGGAGGTATTGCGGTCATTGAGAATGAAAATAGCGAGTTAATACTAGCTAGAATGATTACGGGATGGAGAATTTGCATAGAAAACTGAAAGTTGAACAAGGCGACTAGGAAAGATCATTTCATTTACCATTCCTGGATAAAATGCTGGATAGACTCACGGGGTGAGATTATTATTGTTTTCTCAATTGGTACTCAGGGTAGAATCTGATCATAGTGGCACCAGAGGATCAACACAAAACAACATTCACATGCTCATAAGGTACATTTACATTTAGACACATGTCATTTGGTTTATGTAATGCACCTGCTACATTTCAAAGATGTATGATGGCTATTTTCACTGACATGGTTGAGAAGTATTTGGAAGTTTTCATGGATGATTTTTCAATGTTTGGAGACACTTATGATGATTGCTTAGCCAATCTAGCTAAGGTACTAAGGTGGTGCAAAGAAACAAACCTAGTACTCAACTGAGAAAAGTGTCATTTCATGGTATGAGAAGGTATTGTTTTGGGGCACCGACTAACAAGACATGGAATCGAGATAGATAAAGAAAAGATAGATGTTATTAAGAAACTCCCACATTCAACATCTGTAAAGGGTGTTAGGAGCTTTTAGGGATTTGCCAGTTTCTATCGAAGATTTATCAAGAACTACTCCAAAATTGCTAAATCTTTATGCAAATTATTGAAGAAGGATACGATATTCAATTTTGATGAAGAATGCTTAAAAACATTTAATGTTCTAAAGAATCGGTTAGTTTCAGCACCCATTATCATTACACCTGATTTGGATTTTCCATTTGAGTTAATTTGTGATGCAAGTGGCTTTGCAATAGGAGTTGTGATAGGCCAGCGAATGAACAAATTTCTTATCCCATCTACTATGCAAGTCAGACTCTAACGGGAGCTCAGTTGAATTATACAAGTCAGATTCTATATCATTGTCACACAACTCTGAGTGGGGGCACTTTAAAGGTACATATACTGCGGCCAAAGTACTACAAGCTGGATTCTTTTGGCCAACTCTATTCCAAGATGTGTATGCTTATGTAAAGAGTTGTGATAGATGCCAGAGGGTTGGAAACATAACCAATAGAAATGAGATGCCCCGAAAAAACATCATTGAGGTAGAATTATTCGATGTTTAGGGTATTGACTTTCTTGGTTCATTCCCTCCTTCTTATGGTCACAAGTATTGTTGGTAGTAGTAAACTACATATCTAAGTAGGTTGAGGCCAAGGCATATCTGACAAACGATGCTAAGGTTGTGATGAAGTTTTTACAGAAACATGTGCTCACAAGGTTTGGAACTCCTAAGGATATCATCAGTGATGAGGGTTCCCATTTTGTGAAGAAATGCTTGAAATTGTTTCTTGATAGACATGGAGTGAAGCACAAGGCTGCCACAGCTTACCATTCATAGATGAATAGACAAGCTAAACTATCAAATAAAGAGATAAAAGGTATACTAGATAAGGTAGTTTGTCCAAACCGATGAGATTGGTCCAAAAGAATGGATGGTGCTTTATGGGCCTATAGGACAACATACAAGACACCTTTAAGGATGTCTCCCTATCGGTTGGGTTTTAGGAAAGCCTATGATTTGCCCTTGGAGTTAGAACATAAAGCTTATTGGGCTCCTTAATAGCTCAACTTAGATCTCAATCTTGCTAAAGAGGAATAGATCCTTCAACTTAATAAGTTAGAAGAGTTCCAAATGTTCTTATATGAAATTTCCAAACTATTCAGTGAGAGGCTAAAAAGATGGCATGACAAGCATATTCGAGTTCAGGAATTTGAAACAGGTCAGCAAGTCTTGTTGTTCAATTTTAGATTAATGTTCTTTCCTGGTAATTTAAAATCAAGTTGGTCCAATCTGTTCACTATTCAACAAGTCTTCCTATGTAACACCCCTAACCCATATCCAACGGTTGAATAAGGTTACGAGGCATTACCGGAAATCACACACAATTCATAAACATACATACATACATACATAATTAACATCTATTCATATCAATCACATTGTCCCTTGTAAGGTCCTACAAGACCTGAAAACATGCTTAGAAGTGGTTCAGGACTGAACCGATAACGTTTACAAACTTTGGGAAACATAGAAACTTTTCTTTAATTACAAGGTTACACGCTGGTGTAAACAGGCCGTGTGCCTCACATGGCTACCAGACACGCTTGTGTCACAAGCCATGTGAACAGGGCATACATACTGACTTGCACCATAAGGCCAAGGACACGCCCGTGTGCTAGGCCCTGTGAAATCTAAGGGTAGTTACTGACTTGGGTCACACGGCCAACCTCACGCCCATGTGCCAGCCTGTGTACCACACATGGGCAGTAGACACGCCCGTGTGTCTAGGCCGTGTTAAAACTGTAGAGTATACTAACTTTAATTTGAAGGATACCCCAGGGGACACACGGCCATGTAACATGGCCGTGTGTCGTACACAGCGGAGACACACGCCTGTGTCTCTGCCTATGTGGACAAAAATAGGCTATTTGTAATGCCAATTTGCTACCCTAACCACAAGCATACATAGCAACCAAATAGCACCATTTCAATACATCTTTAAGTGACCAAAAACCTACCAATTCATACATGGTCTTACATGTAATCTCAATACAATGCCAATGTCCCAGACAAGGTCTTACACGTAATCTCAATACAATGCCAATGTCCCAGAGTATACTAACTATGCCAATGTCCTAGACATGGTCTTACACGTAATCTCAATACAATGCCAATGTCCCAGACAAGGTCTTACATGTTGTCACATATTAATAACCTAATGTCATGACATCTGTATCCTATACTATTTCTAAGGTTCGTACAGGACTTTCGGATGTTGAAACTCTGTCGATTCTTTCTCGTAAGTGCTCATGCAACATTTATAACAATTCAATGACAAGTAAACACATATAATTCAAATTAAAAGCATTCACTTGTATATGAACTTACCTCGTAGTTGCAATAAACGGATGGGTCGACTATTCGATAACTTTCATTTTCCCACGATCTAAATTCAATTTCTTTCGTTCTTGATCTATATACATTCAAAATTAATCCTTTTATTCATAAACAAATTCAATTTCATCCTCAAACGCATATTTGGGAATTTTTGCACTTAAGCCCCTAAAATTACACATTTATTCAATTTAGTCCCTATTTCATAAATACACAAAATTCACAAAATTTGACAAAATCCATGCTTAGCCGAATTCTCTATAGGTCCCTAACAACCCATTTGTTTTATTTATTTCACAATTTAACCCCTCAATTTACATTTTTCACAATTTAATCCTATTTAAGCATTTTCCCTAAAAATCACTTTATAAAATATAGATATCTATCATCAAGCTTTAATAATTCATCATAAAATATTCAGGAACACATAAATTCATCAATGAAACTTTCAAAATCATCAACACTTTCAAAAATTGAGGCATGGGCTAGCTAGTACTCAAAGCAACGATCACAAAAACGTAGAAATCATCAAAATCCGAGCTCAAATCATACCTTAATCAAGCTAGATTAGTGCCGAACCCTAAATGCTCTCCAAAGCTTTATTTTGCCGAACCCTAAATGCTCTCCAAAGCTTTATTTTCTTTGTATATTCGGCCAAGAAGAAAGAAAATAAGCCAAATTTTGGCTTTTGTTTTAATTAAATTAACTTTAATAACTAAATTACTATTTTACCCTTAATTAAAACATTAACTAAACATTTAATGGTTGGCCACTTATGTCAAATTCCACTAATCATGGTCTGATTACAACTTAAGGACCTTTCATTTAATAAGCCATGATAATCAAGCACTTTTAACAAGTGGAATGCAACTTTTGCATTTTATGTTATTTAATCCTTTTTCTCAAATTGAGCTATTAAGCGATAAAATTATCTTATGGAATTTTCACACATATATATTTATCTGCTTTAAATACCAAAAATAATATTAAAATAAATTTTTGACCTCGGATTTGTGGTTCTGAAACCACTATTCTAATTTAGCTAAAACTAGGCTATTACAACTTCTATTATGAGCTTCCTTCAAAATCATCTAAAGCAACTCTGAGTTTCTCGGAACACATATTCGACCTCTGAATCTTAAACAATCATCAACATCAACTCGAAACTCTTAATCAGAATTCAAATCACATTGAGCTCTTTTAGCTAACAATTCATTATCAACTTTCTGAGCTTCACAGATCTATTGTAAAAACAACGGTCTCGCTTTCAACTCTTCTACAATCAAGCTGTCATCAGAAAGAGTCATCTAAGTATTCATCGCACGAAGTGCAAACAAATATTTCTAACTTAAAGCATCAGCCACAACATTAGCTTTTTCTGGATGATAGTTAATCACTAGCTCGTAATCTTTCAAAATTCTAACCATCATCGTTGTCGCAAATTCAGATCTTTCTAAGTCATTAAGTATTTCAAACTCTTATGATCAGAATAAACATGACATTTTTCACCGAACAAATAATGGTGCCAAATCTTCAACGCAAACACGATAGCTGCTAATTCCAAATCGTGTGTCAGGTAATTCGTCTCATATGGTTTTAATTGTCTCGAGGCATAAGCTATGACTTTACCTTCCTGCATTAAAACATAGCCCAGACCATTCAACGATGCATCACTATAAATTACGAATTCTTTACCTGATTCTAGCTGAACTAACACTGGAGCTTCGATTAATAAAGCTTTCAGTTGATCAAAACTTTTCTAGCATTTATCTGACCACTCAAACATAACATCTTTCTGAAGTAATCTTGTCAACGGAGTTGCAATCATTGAGAAACCTTTTACGAATTGTCTGTAATAACCGGTGAGTCCCAGAAAACTTCAGACTTCGAATACATTTCTTGGAGGCTTCTAATCCAATATTGCTAAAATCGTACTCAGATCTACTCGAATACCCGATGCTGACACAATATGCCCCAGAAAACCAACTTTACGTAACCAAATTCACATTTACTGAACTTTGCAAAAAGCTATTTATCTCGCAAAATTTGTAGCACTAATCTCAGATGTTCAGCATGTTCAGATTCATCACAGGAATAAATCAAGATGTCATCTATAAACACAACAATAAATCTATCCAAATACAGTCTGAAAATCTGATTCATTAGATCCATAAAAATGGCAAGTGCATTCGTTAGTCTGAAAGGCATAACTAAAAATTCATAATGTCCATACCTCGTTTAAAAAGTAGTTTTCGGTACGTCAGAGTCTTTAACTCACAACTAATAGTAACCTGATCTCAGATTTATCTTTGAAAACACTGTAACCCATTTATTTGATCAAACAAATCATCAATTCGCGGTAATGGATATTTTTTCTCGATCGTCACTTTATTGAGCTGTCGGTAATCGATACACATTCTCATAGTTATGTCTTTCTTTTTCACAAACAAAACCGATGCACCCCAAGGCGAGAAGCTCAGTCGTGCAAATCCTCTATCCGTTAACTCTTGCAACTGAGATTTTAATTCTTTTAATTCTGTTGGAGCCATTCTATACAAAGCTATTGATATAAGAGTTGTTCCTTGCACTAATTCAATACCAAACTCTACCTCTCGGATTGGCGGCAAACTTGGTAACTCTTCAGGAAACACATTTGGATATTCACACACAACTGGTACTGATTCAATCTTCCTTTCAGCCACTTTCATATCAAGCACATGAGCTAAATAAGCTTCACAACCCTTATTCACATATTTCTAAGCTAACATCGAAGAAACCACTACTAGCAAATCATTCAAATCATTAGACTCAATCCAAATTATCTCATCATTCTGACATCTCAGATCAATCGTCTTTGGTTTGAAGTTCACCATCACATCATGTAGTGTTAACCAATCCATACCCAGAATTATATTAAATTCGTCAAATGGCAACAACATCAAATCAGCCAGAAAACAAGAATCTCGAATCATCAACGAACAGTTCTTGCATACTTTATCAACCAATACATATCTGCCTAAGGGGTTCGATACTCTAATCACAAATTCAGTAGACTCTATAGGCAAAGTCTTACTGGATACATACATAAGAATGAGTCGATCCTGGATCTATCAATGCAATTACAGTAGTATCATAGAGAGTGAAAGTACCAGTAATAACATCTGGAGATGAAGCTTCTTTGCGAGCACGAATAGCATAAGCTCTAACATGTGTATGAGCCTCAAATCTAACAGCAGTGTCTTTAGTTCCCCTCTGGCTACTACTCATATTACCCGTATTTATGGGTGGTCTACCTCGAGCTGCCATGTTACTCGGCCTAGTATTCTGCACCATCTCTTGCTCAACTAACTCAGGACATTTACAAATGAAATTATCTAAGGATCCACATTTGAAACAAGCCCGATCATTCAATCTACAATCGCCAGGGTGTCATTTACCATAATATTTGCACTCGGATTGATTAGACCTGAAGTTACCAACACTAGCTACTGAAGTAGCTTTCGAACTCACAGGTGGTCTGCCTCGATCAGGTCTAGAATAACCTACAGTAGCCTTTGAAAGGCTAAAATCATCTCAAAACTTCTTGGATGTCAAATGAAATGACTTACTCGATGATCTTTTTCGCGAATCTCTAGCTTCAAAATCAGCTTTTCTTTTCTCTTTCTCGAGTTCTTCAGCTTTATATGCTCGCTCGACGAGTACCACAAACTCTTTGATTTCTAGAATCCCAACTAACAGCTTGATGTCTTCATTTGTGACACCCCTAATTTGACCCTAGTCGAAAAGTGGTTTCGGGACCACAAAATCGAGTCATAAAAATAATTAGCCGTCATATTTTATGACTATTATATGTGAATACGAATGTGTGAAAGTTTTAAGCTTTGATTTAGTAAATTGCATGTGAATTTAGTCAATAGGACTTATGTGTGACACTTTTGAAATGTGATAGGTCAAAACATAAGGATCTATTAGTGTATGAAATAAAAAGGGTGGACTTGCATGTCAATTTCCCCCCTAATTAGTAGTGGCCGGCCATGAGCATGAGAGTGGACAAAATGTTATGGGGTGAAACATGTTGGAAACATGTTGTGTTAGTGTGTTATGGGAGAAAGAATATAATAAAAGTTAATGAAATAAATGAAAAAACATGTTTGAGGTGAAAATAACAAGGCCATTTTCTTCTTCTTCTTGCCGTGAGTTGAGAAAGAAAATAGAAACCTTTGAGCTTAGGGCATTCGGCAAAAGAAGGCTTCAAATAAGGTAAGGTTCATGTTATTTTCTTTGAAAAGTTGTGAATTTTGGTTGGTTTTGAAGCTTGCAACAAGACCCATGTGAAAATTTTGTGTTCATGAAGCATGTAGCAATCGGTCATGAGCTTAATGGGGTATATTTTGTATGTTTGATGATTTTGGGAGGATAATTGATTCTAGTTGAGTATGAACAAACTAAATGTGCTTGATGGCTCAAATGAGCTTGGAAAGTTGGCCAATGTTGTTTAAGTTCATGAATTAGGGCATAATTTCATTCGGCCATGGAAATTGAGCATGGAAAAAAAAATCTGGTGTGGGATATATGAAGCTGAAAATTTAGTTTGAAGTGTGGTAATTGTGTTAAAGATGAACATTAAACCTTAAAGCATGATTTAGTTTAACCAAGGGAGAACTTGTATATTTGTAGGAGGGCATGTTTGAACGTGTATTGATAATTGATTTTGAAGGTTCGGCTTTATGCCTTGATAGTTGGTTTGAAGTATATGATGCCTTGGTATAAATATATGTGCATTCGGTTACCTTCATAACATGCATTTAAAGTGTCCTTTGGATGCAATTGCTTATGCACTTGAGGGGATATGAGTTAATTTTCTTTATGGCAAATTTGGATAAGAAGCTAACTAATAATATGCTAAGGTAGTCATGTGGATAATCGGCTTTGTGAATATTATTAAAGGTGTAATTAGTTATATGCATAGGTCATCGGAAAAATTGACCACATAACTAGTATATGTATATAAGGCGACATGGTGATACCTAGGTAAATGTATTTGGGATGGTTTTTATGAAATACCGAATGTGTGCAGATGTATCAAGGTGTTGCCTTATGTATGAGTTTCATTGAGAAGATTTACCTTGTTGTTTTTAATGATATAACAAGGTGATTAAAATAGTTTAAATTTTGTTAATTAAGGTCAAGAGCATAGAGGGGCAATTTTGGATAAAGAGAAAGTAAACGAATAGCCGTGGATATCTAGTCGTCGACCACTTCCGAGGTAAGTTTTAAGTGATTAAACGTTGAGTAAATTCAATCATAATAGGACATAATGAGTTGATTTAATAAGATATGATGTGGCCATGATATGTCTTAAACTCAAATGGTAAGTTCATATGTGTTTGGACTTGGAAATTTAAGAGCAAATTGTAATAATTTGCTTTGGACAGCAGCAGTAACGTGATTTTAGAAAATCACTATAAATTGTTGGTGTGGAATTATAGGCTGAATAAAATATGTAATCAAAACTTATTTAGTCTAGTTTCTTATAAAAGAGACCGTGGAAGCAAAGAAATTTCCTATAAAGAGATATTTAAAGTTGTGTGGGACAGTGTCAGAATGGCTCCGAAATCCCCTGTTCTGTTTTTAGAAAATCATTATAAATTGTACAAAAATGGTTATAAGATAAAATTTATATGCTTAGACTCCTTAATTAGTCTAGTTTCAAATTAAATCAAATACAACACATATTTAATACTGTAAAATGAGAAATTTGATTCGAAGTGAGGAGTGGTCAGATTAGTCAAACAGTGAAACAGGGGAAATTTTAAGAAAAATCTGGTATTGATTGGCCAAACCTAAAATTCTGGAAATTTTATGGATGGAAGATATACGAGTCTATATTCAGGAAAAATTAACGTCAAGTGATTTGGAGTTTTGCAGCTCCGGTTATAAATAATTTAGTGACCATTGCTCAGGAAAACAGCTCGTAGTGAATATGTGATTTTGTTGTAAACATGGATAAAACTTGTTTTAGTTGCTCATAAGCTATTGATTAAACCCATACTTGAATTCTAAATCGTGATATTGTAAGCTTATGAGTATTCGAACATGAAATGATAGTATGGCGTAAAATTAAATTATTCATTGGAAAGTGATGGATGTAGATTCGGCCAAGACCAAGTCTGTACATGATAGTATATGTGGTATGTGAAGTATATTTGAATAAATGTGAAAGTGTATATATGTGATAAGGCCAAATGGCCAATGTGATGAATGTGAAAGTGTATATATATGTGATAAGGCCTAATGGCCGATGTGATGAATGTGAAAGTGTATATATGTGATAAGGCCGAATGGCCAATGTCATGAATGTGAACGTGTATATATATGTGATAAGGCCTAATGGCCGATGTGATGAATGTGAAAGTGTATATATATGTGATAAGGCCTAATGGCCGATGTGATGAATGTGAAAGTGTATATATGTGATAAGGCCTAATGGCCGATGTGATGAATGTGAAAGTGTATATATGTGATAAGGCCTAATAGCCGATGTGATGAATCTGAAAGTGTATATATGTGATAAGGCCTAATGGCCGATGTGATGAATGTGAAAGTGTATATATGTGACAGGGCCGAGTGGCCAACGTGATGGATGTGAAAGTGTATAAATGTGATAAGTCCCGAAGGGCAATTGTGTCAGTACTATATCCGGGTTAAAACCCCGCAGGCTTTATGCGAGAATATTATCCTGATTAATGTCTGTAGGCTTCGTGCTCGTACTATATCTGAGCTTTAAAGACCCGACGGCTAAATGCTAGGATTCAAGTAAGACTTTGATATTGAGTATCTGCATTAAGTTACCATCAAATAAGTATTATGTATTCAAGATGTTCAGGTACGTATTACTTACTCATCGGTGGAGTGATTTCGAGGTGAATTATCAGTATCAAAGAGGTAGGTAAATGTGATTAATATTATAACTCCAAATGTGAGAATGATCTAATTGGTAATGGTATGTTTGTATAATAAAGTATGCGATGAAATATTCTTATGTATTGTGCATATTCTGCCCAAAAGCCTTATGATCTGAGTATGGGTTGGGTTGAGCTAGATGTGCCAGTACAAGGTAAGGATTATGATTTGTAAGCTTACATATATGTGATAAGGAATATGTTGGTTCTTTATGTGCCTATGGTAATTTAGTACTTGTCATGTTGAAATACTTAAAAGTATGGATGTGATTATGAACAAGTGGAAAGGATTATTGAAAGTTGAAAATCGATGAAGAATGTGCTTTGGAAATATTTGACCATCTAGGTCATTATTATTCGAAAGTATATATGTGGCAGCCAAGTGTTGCGTTTAATGATATTATAGATCGAGCTGAAGCTCTAGATTAACTTCATCGAACAGTTGAAATGAATGACCAATAATAGTGATTGAGAACACTTTGTCTTGCTTAAAACTTACTAAGCATTAAATGCTTACTCCGTTCTTTGAATCTCTGTTTTATAGATTTTGGTTCGTCAGCTATCGGACTCGGGATTATTGAAGTCGAAGTCGCCCACACTATCAAAGCCCTTTTGGTACACTTTTGGTTGAACTCTGAAAATGGCATGTATAGGACTACCCTTTTGTTGTTGGTCATGTACCCTTCGGTTTTGTGTAAATTTGGATAGCCATGCGAAAATGGCTTAAATATACTTTGATCATAGCATTATAATCGTTTTGTATGTTGTCCGTCGAGAGGTATGGAAATGTTGGTAACGGTTAGCCATGGGAAGGGTTATTCTTGATCACTTTTGGAATATGTATGACAAACTCTAGTTGATCCATGGAGGATCATGAAAAAGGTAAAGTTTACCTTAAAAAAAAACAGATGCTGACAGCAGCAGTGATGTGGATGTGAAAAACCACTAACAATAGTAGGAATGGAATTAAATAGTGAATAAATTATGTAAACAAACCTTGATGAATCTATTTTCATAGGAAAGTAACGAAACGATCATATGGACAGTATGTTAAGAGATATTCAGGTTCTCGTGAGACAGGGCCAGAACGGTTTCTGGATTCCCTGTTCCGACTTTGGAAATTCATTATAAATTAACCAGAGATAATTAGAAGTCATGCCATATATTCATAGATTCCTTTTTGAGTCTAGTTTCTATGGAAACAAACGACATCAGTATTGAAGCCCTGTACAGGGAGATATCCAAGTCGTAATGAGCAAAGGTCAGTGTAGTCGATCCCTGTAACAGGGGAGACTTTAACTAATAAACTGTACTAATTTGCCCGACCAAAAATTCTAGAAAAAAATATGTAGATGGAAATATGAGTCTAGTTTCAGGGAAAAATCACGAAACTGATTTTCGAGTTGTGAAACTCAAGATATGATTTTTAAGGTGACACCGACACAGTTAGCCAGCTGTCTGGAAATTTTTAAAATGGACTGCGATAGTAAGCGAATTTAGTCTGTGAACCCCTCGTGTCCGACTCCGGCAACGGTCTCGGGTACGGGGTGTTACATCATTCAAATAGTCTTCAAATATTTTACACATTATAGCTTCAGTCGAAACACATTCTCTTGCATATTGACTTAATTTTACAAATTCTCGTTCATATTCTATAACAAACATACGGCCCAGTTTCAGCTCAAGAAACTCTTTGCGTTTCTAATCTATGAATATCTGACTGATGTGCTTCTTTCTCAACTTAGTCTAAAAAACTCTCAATTGAATCATTCTTTCAAAACCACAGATATCAGCATTTTGCACCAATGATTCATCGTATCTCTCAAAAGTGATACAGCACATTTAAGACATTCATCAGAAGTACACGACATTTCATCAAACACTCATATCATATTCTCGAGGCAAAACTCAACTCTATCAGCATCATCATCAGTAGTAGCACGAAACTTTTCTACCCTATATTTTCTAATTTTATCAACCAGAGGCTTACTTAAATGAATCGGATTCATAAGTTGTGGCATATGACAGGGACTTGTGGAGGATTAGACAGGGTGAAGGTTATGGAGCAGCCAGATTAGTTCTAATATACTGAGTGAACCACTCATTCATAATCTAGAAGAAGGCTAGCTTAGCCTCTCCCTAATGGCAACTCATAATCGGCCTAGAATCAGTCGGTGCTACTCCTTGAGCAAGAGCGAGCACATTACTTTCCATATCATCAGCTACGGCTCGATCAGCATTCATTTACTATACAATAAATACATCTTAACTATCATGAATCATCACATTATCACAGTTTATATATATGGCATGTATAGCTAGACTCACACACGCTACGTTAGTCCTAGAATCGACTAAACTGTAGCTCTGATACCAATTAAATGTAACACACCTAACCCATATCCAACGTTGAAATAAGGTTACGAGGCATTACCGAAAATCACACATAATTCACATACATACATACATAATTAACATCTATTCATATCAATCACATTGTCCCTTGTAAGGTCCTACGAGACCTTAAAACATGCTTAAAAATGCTTCAAGACTAAACCAATAAGATTCACAAACTTTGGGAAACATAGAAAATTTTCTTTAATTATAGGGTCACCCGGCCGTGTGAACAGGCCGTGTGTCTCACACGGCTACCAAACACACCCGTGTCATAGGCTGTAACACCCCAAACTCGGCCCAGACGTTATGGCCGAATCTAACGTACCACATTGGAGTTGAAAACCCACGTTCCGTGTTAGTGTTTTAAAAACCATATATTTTGTTGAGTTAACAAAGTGTATGGAAGCTGGGCACCAGGTAGGTATCCGAGACAAAGGAGGTGAGCCATGAAGGCTGCTTAAGTACCAAGCTCTTTGATTGGATCCAATCCTAGACATGCCCACAACCATAGCCACACTTTGCTATATCGAGTTTTAAAATTGTTTAAGTGGACCTCTTTGATAAATCGATTAATCGCGGCGTTGAGCTATTTTGAAAACAAGTATCGTTTTGAAAACACGTCCTAAGTCTAGCCCATTTGAATAATTATCAACCGGGTTTAAAGTTATTAAAATTAAAATAATCCCGAAAATAAATAAAAGAAAAGTTAAAAATGGCCTTATTACAACCCAAAAATAAATAATAATTAAAGGAAATTTAATGAAAACCAACGCTTATTTAAAAGCCCAAAGGCGATCACCGTGGCTACTCTGAATCCCCTCTGGCCCAAGTCCCCACATCAAGGCTCATCTGCAAGGTTAAGGAAAGGGGGGTGAGTTTGGAAACTCAGTGTGCAACAAGCCCCTTTCAGAGCACAAAACAATAACAGCCTATTGGGCCTAAGCCCAAATCCAATCTCAACATGTACTGGGCCATAGCCCTTTTCATATTTCATATTTCATAACACTGGGCCGAAGCCTTTTCATATTTCATATTACTGGGTCGAAGCCTTTACTGTAAACGTTATGGCCCATAGGCCTATTTCAATATCACATGTAATGTTAATGAGAGAATGCAAGCCCATTTGGGGAGACTACTCAACCCACCATCCGCTACTCTCCACCCGGACCAACCAACACACCATGTGGGGATTAACTCAACCCACCCCGCCATAACTCTCCACTGGAAGCATAGCTGATTTATCATATAACTGGAGGCCTAGCCTCTTTTAATAACTGGGGCAAAAGCCCTTTTAATAACTGGGCATAAGCCCTTTAATAACTGGGGCATAAGCCCTTTTAATAACTGGGGCATAAGCCCTTTTAATAACTGGTATGCCCTTTTAATAACTGGGGCATAAGCCCTTTAATAACTGGGGCATAAGCCCTTTAATAATTGGGGCATAAGCCCTTTTTCACTTCCTCCATTCATATAAAAACTCAACCCAATGCATTTATGAATACATCATGTGCATATCATACATATCATGTGCATATCATACATGTCATATGCATATCATACATACCATGTTTTTCAAAATCCCATGTATTAAATTCATATTTAAACCCTAGGGGTATAATGGTCATTTTTACCTAGGGGCACAACAGTCATTTTCATGTTATAAGGGTAATCTTGTAATTTTACAAAAATTAGGGTTTCCATGTTCATTAACGGTTACTAACAATTCATGGGTGCAAACAGTGATTCTGGCCCATTTTTAGCGAAATCGAGTTATTGGGCCTAAAACCCATAATGGGCCCTACTTAGTCGATTTTGTCATCTAGGCCCATTTAGCCTATATCCATAACAGTATTAACAGTCTTAACACGTAATTTAACAGATTTTCGTTTTCTACCAATTTTTCCCAAATGGGCCCAAAAGCCTATTGGGCCCTATTGCAGCCCCTCGAGGCCCAACTTACCGTGAATGCCAAAAATCAAGTTCTTACCGTTTCCATTGTTCCCGATCATCATCTCATCAATTCTAACTAACTAGTGAGCTTTCGCTTGCTCACAAGTCCTCGAAATGACAGAATTTCGGCATTTCAGCTTTTCGGCATTTATCGCTTTAAGCTTATGAAAAAGGGTTCGTTACACACCTGTTTGGCGATATTCCTCGACGAGATCTCCTACACGATTTCTCCTATAATCCATCGTTAATAATCAGCTTCCCATAATTGAACTAAACCAAAAATCATCTAATATTAATATTTACACATTTGGCCATCATCCATAATGGCCTTAGGAATCTTACCTTTGTCGCGATTGATGACTAGGTCTAGCCACTCCGGAGATCCAAGCTACCTCAAGTCGACACTACACCTTGCTGCTCCTCCACTAAATAAACCACAAAAAATATTAAAATAGGACCCCATAAAGCCTATACCCATATCCGGCCATCTCCCTAAATTATAGGGTTTCGGCTTTTGGCCAACAGTTACTCTAGGAATTGTTTAGAGTTTGGGCACTTACCACAGTCTTTCTCCTCTTGAATCCGGATGCCTAAAAGGTAAAGGAATTGAACACCAACAATTGAAAAGGAAAGAAAAGGTTGCTGGTCACAAAGAATCGGCACCCCCCCTAGCTTCACTGATTTCGGCTTTTGCGGTATTTCGGCAGAAGTAGAGATAAAGGAAAGAAATAATGGGTGAATGAAGGGAAATAATGGGCTGGTTTGAAACAAAGAGAAGGAAGAAAAAATGGAAGAAGAGATGGTAGGTTCGGCTGCAAAAAGAAAAAGAGAGAAGAAGACTAACCTCAAGGGAGAAAATGGCACACCAATACCTAAGTGCCAAAAATCCCTAACTAAAACCCCACTGCCAAAAATCCCCTCTCCAATCTCCCTTATTCGGCCAACTCTATCTCCATATCAAATCCCTAAAATCTCTCCCCTTATCCCTCCTTAATCTAAGCATTTGACTTGATGCAAATCTCCTCTTATAGAATCCACTTAGTTTCCAACACTTACCCTTCCTGCACATAAAAATAAATACTCTTATTTGCCAACACAAGGGATCGATCCCAGGTCTTCCCTTATGCTCCACACGCCACCTTTTTAGGAACTTAGTGGCGTCACCCTTGCCACTTTACTACAGCTGTTTTTGTGTTACATTTTACCCACAACTTTATATAAGGGCACCTAGCCAGAACCCCTAACTCCTAAGTCCAAAATTTAAAAATTCTACCGGGTTTTGGCCAACTCATGGGCCTTCCATAAGCCCATTTACATGCCAAAATTATGAATTCCATAATCACATACCAATTTTTAGAAATTTACTTAAAATATCAAGAATCGCGAAAAACTCGAAAATCAAGATGTTACAACTCTACCCTCCTTAAAGAAATTTCGGCCTCGAAATTTACCTGATCCAAACAGTTGAGGGTACTGCTGACGCATTGCCTCTTCGGTCTCCCAAGTAGCTTCTTCCATGCCATGGTTCCTCCAAAGTACCTTCACTAATGGGACTGACCTCCTTCTCAATACCTTGAAATCGGAATCAATTATTTGCACAGGTTCCTCTTCAAAGGTCAAATCCGACCGCACTTCGATTTTCGCAACTAGCACGATATGAGTTGGGTCAGAACGATATTGCCTTAGCATGGACACGTGGAAAACGTCGTGAATACAATCCAGTTCTGGAGGTAACTCTAGCTGATAAGCCACCGGCCCTATCCGCTTAATGATTCGGTAACGCCCAATAAATCGTGGGCTCAACTTACCCTTCTTACCAAATCTCAATATATTCTTCCAAGGTGAAACTTTCAACAAGGCCATGTCCCCTACCGCATATTCAATATCCTTACGCTTCAGATCGGCATAAGACTTTTGTCGATCCGCCGCCTCTTTTAACCAATTCCTGATCACCTTAATCTTGTCTTCAGTATCTGCTACCAACTCTGGCCCAAGTATTTGCCTTTCCCCCAATTCTGCCCAACAAGTAGGCGAACGACACCTTCGCCCATATAGTGCCTCATATGGAGCCATCTGAATACTTGCTTGGTAACTGTTGTTATACGCTAACTCCACCAATGGCAAATGGTCCTCCTAGCTGCCTCTAAACTCAATAGCACAACCCCTTAATATATCCTCTAAAATCTGGATAACCCTCTCTGACTGCCCATCCGACTGAGGGTGAAAAGCCGTACTGAAATCCAATCGCATTCCCAACGCCTCATGTAACTTCTGCCAAAACCGAGATGTAAACCTTGGGTCTCGGTCTGAAATTATCGATTCTGGCACACCATGCAACCGTACTATCTCTGCCATATACAATTTGGCCAACTTCTGAAGTGAGTAATCGGTTTGGACAGGTATGAAATGAGCAGGTCTGTGAGTCTATCCACAATCACCCAAACCGAATCCTTCTTAGAAGGTGTCAACGGCAACCCACTTACAAAGTCCATAGTTACCCTTTCCCACTTCCAAAGTGGTATCTTTACCGGCTGTAACAATCCCGAAGGTAGTTGATGCTCGGCCTTCACTTGTTGACATGTCAAACATCTCCCTACAAATTCGGTCACTTCTCGCTTAAGCCTAGGCCACCAATATTGCTCTCGCAAGTCTCGATACAACTTACTCCCTTCTGGATGCATAGCACAAGGTCCATTATGTGCCTCTTTCAAAATCATCAATCTCAAGTCGGAGTCTTTCGGCATACAAATTCTTCCTCAAAAATAAAGAACTCCCTCATTATTTAATCCAAAGTCTGGATTCTTCCCTTTCTCAACTTGCTGAAACCGAGAAACCAACGACTCGTCCTCCAACTGTTGCTTCTTAATCTGTTCTACCCAAGTCGGTCTTACTTGCAACTCTGCCAATAAACTTCCGTCGTCATACAAACTTAGACGAGCAAACATCGCCTTTAATTCCGCCACAGCCCTTCGACTTAACGCATAAGCCACGACATTCGCCTTACCTGGATGGTACTCAATCGAACAGTCATAGTCCTTTAACAACTCTATCCACCTTCACTACCTAAGATTCAGCTCTTTTTGAGTCAGCAAGTACTTAAGACTCTTGTGATCCGTATAGATGATGCATTTCTCCCCATACAGGTAATGCCCCCATATCTTAAGTGCAAAGATTACTACTACCAATTCCAAGTCATGCGTAGGGTAGTTCACCTCGTGCGGCTTAAGCTGTCGTGAAGCATAAGCGACCACTTTACCCTCTTGCATCAACACGCAGCCCAAACCTACACGTAACGCATCACTGTACACAATGAAATCCTTACCAGACTCTGGCTGAATCAACAGTGGCGCTTCCGTCAAAACCTTCTTCAACTTCTCAAAAGCCTCTGCTGCTTATTTGTCCAAACAAAAGGTGCTCCCTTCCTTATAAGTTTCGTTAACGGTGCTGCCAACACAGAAAATCCTTCCACGAATCTCCGATAATAACCTGCCAACCCTAGAAAACTTCGGATCTCTGTTACCGACCTCCGTGGCTTCCATTCCAAAATTGCTTCAATCTTTCGAGGGTCCACCTTGATCCCCTCGGTAGACACAACATGCCCCAAGAAGGTAAATTCTTTCAGCCAAAACTCGCACTTACTAAACTTTGCATAAAGTTGATTCTCCCTCAACACTTGTAGCACTACACGAAGATGCTCATCACGCTTCTCTTTCATTTCCGAATACACTAAGATATCGTCAATAAAAACAACTACGAACCGATCCAAGTATGGTTGGTACACCCGATTCATCAAATCCATAAATGTCGTCGGTGCATTAGTCAGTCCAAAAGGCATTACCAGAAACTCGTAATGACCGTATCGAGTTCTGAACGCCGTCTTATAAATATCCCCCTCTTTAAATCTTAATTGATGATACCCTGACCGAAGGTCGATCTTAGAAAATACTGAGGCTCCTTTTAATTGGTTGAACAGATCATCGATTCTTGGTAACGGGTACTTGTTTTTTATAGTCAGTTTATTCAACTGCCGATAGTCAATACACATACGCATAGTCCCATCTTTCTTCTTTACAAATAGTACCGGTGCGCCCCACGGGGAAACACTTGGTCTTATAAACCCTCTATCCAACAGTTCCTGTATCTGAGCTTTCAATTCCACCAATTCCTTTGGTGCCATCCTATAAGGTGCAATAGACACTGGAGCTGTTCCAGGTAATAAGTCGATTCAAAACTCGACTTCTCTGCTTGGGGGTAATCCAGGAAGTTCATCTGGGAATACATCCTGAAATTCCTTAATAGTTCTAATCGACTCTATCGTTATCTCCTCAAGTCCAGTTTGACTTACAAGGGCCAAGTACGCCTCACAACCTTTTCGAATCAACTTTTCGGCTCTTAAAGCCGAAACAACATTGGACAAATAATCCCTTCGTTCCCCTATGACCATTATCTCCTCATCTTCAGCAGTTCGTAGTACCATTCTCTTTGTAGTACAATCCAACTTCGCCTTGTGCTTAGCTAACCAGTTCATTCCCAAAATAAGATCAAAATCCCCAAATGGCAGCTCCATCAAATCTCCTTCAAAGATTTTATCTTGTGTCACTAACGGTACCGCCCTAAAAAGTTTATCTACCTTAACCGAATGTCCCAATGGACTTATCACCAATACCCCACTCACAGTCTCCTCAAGAATCATATCCAAAGCCTCAGATACATCACAAGCTATATACGAATGAGTGGAACCCACATCAATCAAAGCAGTGTAAGGCATGCTATGAATGAATAATGTACCAGTTACAACATCAGGAGCGTCACCCTCTTCACGACGTCGTGCAGCATAAACCAACGCCGGTTGTCGAGCTTCAGCGTGTCCAGCACCCCTGCCAGGTGCCCCACGTCCTCGTCTATTACCATTGCCACCTCTACTTTACCCACGACCCCTCTGTGGTGGTGGTCCTCCTCGCCGTGGTTGGACATCCCTTTGCTCTGCAGCTAGCTCCTGAGCTGTCCTCCGAGGACACTCTCTGAACTTATGCTCCTTAGACCCACATTGAAAACATGTTCCAGTTCGTTTCCAGCACTCCCCCATATGCACCTTACCACAGTCCTTGCAAGCCTGCGGTCTATAAGTATTTACTGGATCTGCTCGAACCGGTTCCTCCATCCTTCCTCTTTTAACATTTCGATTCGTGGCACTTGAGGGTCTAAAATCCCTCTTAAATCTAGGTTGATCCTTCTCACGATTCTGTCGCTCAGTCAGCTTCACCTCCTCGGCTATCTTAGCCTTCTCTACCAATGCAGCAAAACCACGCTCCCTCTGTGGAGCTACCGATATCCTAAGCTCATCGTAGAGACCATCCTCAAATCAGACACTGCGCTCATATTCAGTTGCCACTATCCCACTAGCATATCGACTCAGCCTCAAAAATTCTGCCTCATACTCTGCTACACTCTTATCACCCTGAGTCAGATTTAAGAATTCCTTCCGACGAGCATCCACATAGCTTGCTCCAACATACCTCCCTTTAAAAGTAGTTTTGAACAATTCCCAGGTTACTTGCTCAATTGGGGTACTCTCCCTTATGGTGATCCACCATCGGTATGCCTCGTCACATAGCAGCGACACAGTTCCTTTCAGCTTTTGCTCCACTGAGCAGTCTAGATCGTCCATGATCCGTTCTGTTGCCTCTAGCCAATATTCTACCACATTTGGGGCTACTCCAGATACACCCCTAAACACTTCTACTCCGTTGGCCCGGAGTCGCTCCGATATAGACCCCCTATTCACTGCCCCAGTACTAGCTCCAGCAACTCTTTCTAAAACCCTTAACATGGCTTGGGACAAAGCGTCATCCCCCGCTGCCCGATCATAAGACCCAGTCTCCGTTGCTAGTGGCACAGATGCCTCCTCAGCTGGCCTATGCCCTGAGGATGAAGATTCAGCTTGCACCTTCCTCGCCCACGTCCGCGGCCTCGTCCCCGAACTCCTCTTGTACTCATATCGAGTTATCTGATTTACGAATTTTATGAAATTAGTATAATGTTCCACTGTTTATTAAGAAAATGTCTTATGGAAATGTACCAGTTCAATAATTGCTTTCGTATCATCGTAGTCTAGCTACAGTCTCATTTCTACCGTTTCACAATTTTACCCTATCTACAGTATCATAGTAGAGTCTCAGCACTATTCATAATATCATATCATTATCATATAGTGTAAAGAAAATATACTTACAGACTTGGTGTCGGGGATTCAGTGCGCCACCTCTTTCTCCAATCCAAAACTTGAAAACCATGTTTTTGATCACCGAAAATAGAAGTTTGAAAACTTTGATTTGAAAACACCCTTTGTTTTGCACTCTTGATTTAAAACAGAAAAACTTGGACCATTTTAACATGTATATTCTGTAAAACATCTTTGAAATTCAAAAACCATTTCCAAAAATACCCTTCTTAGGCCTAAGTTTTTTTTGAAAATTTTTTTGAACCCGATCCACAGCCGAGTTGTTGAAACCTAGGCTCTGATACCACTAAATGTAACACCCCAAACCTAGCCCAGACGTTATAGCCGAATCTGACGTACCACATTGGAGTTGAAAACCCACGTTCCGTGTTAGTGTTTTAAAAACCATATATTTTGTTGATTTAACAAAGTGTATGGAAGCTGGGCACCAGGTAGGTATCCGAGAGAGAGGAGGTGAGCCATGAAGGCTGCTTAAGTGCCAAGCTCTTTGATTGGATCCAATCCTAGACATGCCCACAACCATAGCCACACTTTGCTATATCGAGTTTTAAAATTGTTTAAGTGGACCTCTTTGATAAATCGATTAATCGCAGCGTTGAGCTATTTTGAAAACAAGTATCGTTTTGAAAACACGTCCTAAGTCTAGCCCATTTGAATAATTATCAACCAGGTTTAAAGTTATCAAAATTAAAATAATCCCGAAAAGAAATAAAAGAAAAGTTAAAAATGGCCTTATTACAACCCAAAAATAAATAATAATTGAAGGAAATTTAATGAAAACCAACGCTTATTTAAAAGCCCAAAGGCGATCACCGTGGTTACTCTGAATCCCCTCCGGCCCAAGTCCCCACATCAAGGCTCACTTGCAACGTTAAGGAAAGCGGGGTGAGTTTGGAAACTCAATGTGCAACAAGCCCCTTTCAGAGCCCAAAACAATAACAGCCTGTTGGGCCGAAGCCCAAATCCAATCTCAACATGTACTGGGCCATAGCCCTTTTCATATTTCATATTTCAAAACACTGGGCCGAAGCCTTTTCATATTTCATATTACTGGGCCGAAGCCTATACCGTAAACGGTATGGCCCATAGGCCCATTTCAATATCACATGTAATATTAATGAGAGAATGCAAGCCCATTTGGGGAGACTACTCAACCCACCATCCGTTACTCTCCACCCAGACCAACCAACACACCATGTGGGGATTAACTCAACCCACCCCGCCATACCTCTCCACTGGTAGCATAGCTGCTTTATCATATAACTGGAGGCCTAGCCTCTTTTAATAACTGGGGAAAAAGCCCTTTTAATAACTGGGGCATAAGCCCTTTAATAACTGGGGCATAAGCCCTTTTTCACTTCCTCCATTCATAATAAAACCCAACCCAATGCATTTATGAATACAGCATATGCATATCATACATATCATGTGCATATCATACATGTCATGTGCATATCATACATACCATGTTTTTCAAAATCCCATGTATTATATTCATATTTAAACCCTAGGGGTATAATGGTCATTTTTACCTAGGGGCAAAAAGGTCATTTTCATGTTATAAGGGTAATCTTGTAATTTTACCAAAAATTAGGGTTTCCATGTTCATTAATGGTTACTAACAATTCATGGATGCAAACAGTGATTCTGGCCCATTTTTAGCGAAATCGAGTTATTGGGCCTAAAACCCCTAATGGGCCCTACTTAGCCAATTTTGTCATCTAGGCCCATTTAGCCTATATCCATAACAGTATTAACAGTCTTAACACGAAATTTAACAGATTTTCGTTTTCTACCAATTTTTCCCAAATGGGCCCGAAAGCCTATTGGGCCCTATTGCAGCCCCTCGAGGCCCAACTTACCGTGAATGCCAAAAATCAAGTTCTTACCGTTTCCATTGTTCCCGATCATCATCTCATCGATTCTAACTAACTAGTGAGCGTTCGCTTGCTCACAAGTCCTCGAAATGCCAGAATTTCGGCATTTCGGCTTTTCGGCAGTTATCGCTTTAAGCTTATGAAAAAGGGTTCGTTACACACCTGTTTGGCGATATTCCTCGACGAGATCTCCTACACGATTTCTCCTATAATCCATCGTTAATAATCAGCTTCCCATAATTTAACTAAACCAAAAATCATCTAATATTAATACTTACACATTCAGCCACCATCCATAATGGCCTTAGGAATCTTACCTTTGTCGCGATTGATGACTAGGTCTAGCCACTCCGGAGATCCAAGCTACCCCAAGTCGACACTACACCTTGCTGCTCCTCCACTAAATAAACCACAAAAAATATTAAAAGAGGACCCCATAAAGCCTATACCCATATTCGGCCATCTCCCTAAATAATAGGGTTTCGACTTTTGGACAACAGTTACTCTAGGAATCGTTTAGAGTTTGGGCACTTACCACAGTCTTTCTCCTCTGGAATCCGGATGCCTAAAAGGTAAAGGAATTGAACGCCAACAATTGAAAAGGAAAGAAAAGGTTGCTGGTCACAAAGAATCGGCACCCCCCCTAGCTTCACTGATTTCGGCTTTTGCGGTATTTCGGCAGAAGTAGAGATAAAGGAAAGAAATAATGGGTGAATGAAGGGAAATAATGGGTTGGTTTGAAAGAAAGAGAAGGAAGATAAAATGGAAGAAGAGATGGTAGGTTTGGCTACAAAAAGAAAAAGAGAGAAGAAGACTAACCTCAAGGGAGAAAACGGCACACCAATACCTAAGTGCCGAAAATCCCTAACTAAAACCCCTCTGCCGAAAATCCCCTCTCCAATCTCCCTTATTCGACCAACTCTATCTCCATATCAAATCCCTAAAATCTCTCCCCTTATCCCTTCTTAATCTAAGCATTTGACTTGATCCAACTCTCCTCTTACAGAATCCACTTAGGTTCCAACACTTACCCTTCCTGCACATAAAAATAAATACTCTTATTTGCCAACACAGGGGATCGATCCCAGGTCTTCCCTTATGCTCCACACGCCACCTTTTTTAGGAACTTAGTGGCGTCACCCTTGCCACTTTACTACAGATGTAACGCCCCGAACCCGAGACCGTCACCGGAGTCGAATACGAGGTGTTGACAGACTTTTTAAAAAATTTTTCCAGACACTGCCCAGTCTGAGTACTAGTCGCTTCAAAAATCATATCTTGAGTTTCACAACTCGAAAATCAGTTTTGTGATTTTTCCCTGAAACTAGACTCATTTCCCCACCTATATATTTTTTTCTAGAATTTTTGGTCGGGCCAATTAGTACAGTTTATTAGTCAAAGTCTCTCATGTTACAGGGGTCGACTACACTGACCTTTTCCCATTACGACTGGGATATCTCTCTGCACACGGCTTCAATACTAATGCCGTTTGTTTCTATGGAAACTAGACTCAGAGAGGAATCCATACATATATGGTGAGACCCCTAATTATCTCTGGTCCATTTATAGTGAATTTCCAAAGGCGGAACGGTGAATCCAGAAACTGTTCTGGCCCTGTTCCACAAGAACCCGAATATCTCTTTCTGTACTGTTCCTATAATTGTTTCGTTACTTCCATATGAAAGTAGATTCATCAAGGTTCGATTACATAATTTATTCACTATTTAATTCCACTCCTACGAATTTATGTGATTTTTCAATTCTACACCACCGTTGCTGTCAAAATCTGTTTTCAAGATAAACTTTACCTATTTTGTGGTTACCATGGACCAACTAGGGTTTTGCCATACATAGGTCCACATGTGATCATATTTAGCCATTCCAATGGCTGATCATTAGCCCAACACTTCCATTTCAATCCATAGTCACATCGTGAAACCATATATATATACATACATAAACACAAATGGTCTAATGCCATACTCCACATCTACAAGCCATTTTCGCATGGCTTTACACACATACATCACAAAAGAACTTAAACAACAGGGGGTAATCCTATACATGCCATATCCAGAGTTCAACTAAAGAGTACCAAAAGAGCTTGATAGTGTAGATGACTTCGACTTCGCTGATCCCGAATCCGATAGCTAACGAACAAAATCTATAAAACAGAGAGCCAAAGCAACCGGGTAAGCATTTTAAGCTTAGTAAGTCTCAAGTAATGAAATCGGCTTTGACTACAGAAATACATTCACATAGCTAACTAAGTCATTTTATTTACACACATTCTCATAATCCTACTTACTTCACACTTCATCAACATATATACACAAGGTATCAACCTTTCTAAAAGCCGAAAATTCGTTAGCCGATCGCACGAATACTATTTAAAACGAATCGACTTTTCCAATGCACATGCAACATACCTTATCGTTCGGGTTGGTCGAGCATATTTATTGAATTAGTTACAGCACAAAACGCTCACATTCAAACCCAAGTTTCTTCGGTATTTAACCGAATACAACCGCAAACACATTTGCCTTCGGGTCTTAACCCGGATATATCAACTTGCATAATTGCCTTCGGGTCTTAGCCCGGATATATCATCTCGCATAATTGCCTTCGGGTCATAGCCCGGACATATTAACTCGCATAATTGCCTTCGGGTCTTAGCCCGGATATATCAACTCGCATAATTGCCTTCGGGTCTTAGCCCGGATATATTAACTCGCATAATTGCCTTCGGGTCTTAGCCCGGATATATTAACTCGCATAATTGCCTTCGGGTCTTAGCCCGGATATATCATCTCGCATAATTGCCTTCGGGTCTTAGCCCGGATATATTCCAATGCTCATGCACACATATATCAATAATCATAACACATCCATATCATTTCTTCGTTACTAAGGCTCAAACACAAAACATTTATTAAACCTTTCAAATTTCGGCTCAGTAGCCGCACACAAAGAGCATAATTTCAATTGGCTTTATAACATAGTCTCTAAGCACATTCGACTATCCGTCATAGTATGACTATTCATTTCAATATAATTCAAGTAGGGTCATTACTCGAAGACTTACTTCAAATGTCGTCGGACGACTTCAACGGCTATTCAATTACTTTTTCCTTCCCTTTATCGGATCTAGTTCCCCTTTGCTCTTGAGCTTAAGTTCAACAAAATTTAAAATAGTCATTAATCGACTATTCAAGTATTACTTTCAGAATAATATATATATTGATCCGACTTTCACACACATAGATTATAGTAAGCTTTATAATAATCAATAAATAATTCATCGGCAAACTTTCATTAATGTTTACAACAAAATCACATATTCACTACGAGCTGTTTTCCTGAGCAGTAGTTACTAAATTACTTATAACTGGAGCTACTAAACTCCAAATCACTTGCCGTTAATTTTCCCTGAATATAGACTCGTATATCTTCCATCCATAAAATTTTCAGAATTTTAGGCTTGGCCAATCAATACCAGATTTTTCTTAAAGTTTCCCCTATTTCACTGTTTGACTATTCTGACCACTCTTCACTACGAATCCAATTTCTCACTTTACAGAATTCCAAATGTATTGTATTTAATCTCATTTGAAACTAGACTCATTAAGGAGTCTAAGCATATAAATTTTATCTCATAATAATTTTTGTACAATTTATAATGATTTTCTAAAAACAGAACAGGGAATCCAACAGTCATTTTGACTCAGCCCCACAATACTTCAAATATCTCAAAATCGGTAACTCTTTTGTTTTTATAGTTTCTTTTGTAAGAAAATAGACTCTTCAAGCTTTAATGACATAATTCACTCAGCTTCTAACTCAACTCCCACAATTTATAGTGATTTTTCCAAAATCACTTTACTGCTGCTGTCCTAAAGAGATTATTGGCAATTCACTCTTTCACACATTCTTTGTATACATATTATTTAATTATTTATCACCCTAGATATTATTAGCTAAATAGATCAATTGTACATATATACCGCCAAGACCGTACGTAATAATCTTACTAATACATAACACTACTCAAATTCTTCGAAAGCATACTAACAAAAATATCATGTACTATGCCGAACCTTTAGGAAATCAAGCACCTAATTTATCCATTTCAAAACACCCAATCGGCATTTGCTCAAGACATTAAGCAAAGTCTAGGTTCGGCTATTACACATATGAGTATTAGAAATTATAGTTTTTAACAAGATCAACTTCTTTCATCAAACTTAAAGATAAAAATCAAATTCCTTCCTTATCTACCATAACCGAATGTTCAATTCAACCATCCAAATTCAAAGTTTTGGCATGGGCTAAGTAAGTAGCATGATGAGTAACCTAAAACAAACTAGAATTTAAAAAAAATCTAACTTGATTTACTAACCTTCCTTAGGTTTCAATGGCCGAATGTTTGCTCCCCTTTCTCTCCCTTTTGGTTCGGCTAAGAAGAACAAAGTTAAGACTTTGTTTTCTTCCCATTCTTCCTATTATTCATTATGTCTCCAATAACCCAATTTCCTATTATAATATCTAATTCAACAAATAAATTGCCCATCATCAATCCATCTTGGCCGGCCACTATAAGGGAATTGGGCAAATTTGACATGCAAGTCCACCTTTGTGTTGACATGCACTAATAAGCCCTTTAAAATTAGCCTATCATATTCACCATGTCTCATGTTGATCCCTATTTAATAATTCCTCATACAATTGGCAAAATTAGGGAATGAAATTTCCACATATGCATGTACACACATAATAAGCATAGAATATAACAATTAATTATTTTCATAACTCGGTTTTGTGGTCCCGAAACCACTTCCCGACTAGGGTCAATTTAGGGCTGTCACAACAGATCTTTTTGTGTTACATTTTACCCACAACTTTATATAAGGGCACCAAGCCAGAACCCCTAACTCCTAAGTCCAAAATTTAAAAATTCTACCGGGTTTTGGCCAACTCATGGGCCTTCCATAAGCCCATTTACATGCCCAAATTATGAATTCCATAATCACATACCAATTTTTAGAAATTTACTTAAAATATCAAGAATCGCGAAAAACTCGAAAATCAGGATGTTACATTTCTACTCAATGCATCTACAACTACATTTGCCTTACCAGGGTGGTAATCAATTACTAGCTCATAATCTTTTAGTAACTCAAGCCACCTACGTTGCCGCAAGTTTAAATCTTTCTGAGTCACTAAGTATTTTAAACTCTTACGATTAGTAAAGTTATGGCATTTCTCACCGTACAAATGATGTCTCCAAATTTTTAAAGCGAACACAATGGCGGCTAACTCTAAATCATGCGTTGGATAATTCTTCTCGTACGATTTCAACTGCCTCGAGGCATAAGCTATCACTTTTCCCTCTTGTATCAACACACATCCCAATCCATTCAGTGATGCGTCACTATAAATCACAAACTCTTTTCTCGGTTCAAGTTGCACTAAAATCAACGCCTCAGTCAATTCATCTTTGACATGCTCATTAAATTACCTGTTGAAACACTTGTAATACTAAAGGATACTCGGGAGTTCTGTACACACGGTACCATACCAATGCCATATCCCAGATATGGTCTTACATGTAATCTCGTACCGATACCAATAGCCCAGCTATGGTCTTACACAAAATTTCACATCGATGCCATAGCTCAGATATGGTCTTACACAAATTCTGATATTGATGTCATATCCTAGATATGGTCTTACACGTAGTCTCAGTAACCCGAATGTCATAACATTTGTATCCTATCTATTCCTAAGGTTCAATCGGGATTTCACTCTTGTCGTAACTTTATCGAATATGTCCATAAGTCAATCATAATTCATACAATAATAAAGCATTTAAAATATAATTAAAACAATGCATTATTTACATAAGAACTTACCTCGGTACAAAAATAGTAGAAATAGGACCTACTCGTCAAACACCTTGTTCTTCCCCCGATCTAGGTCTAAACCTTGTTTCTCTTGATAATAGTAAATTTAAGTCATTTATTATCCACATTATTCAATTCAGTCAAAAAATCATATTATGGAAAAATTATATTTTTGCTCCTAAACTTTGACAGATTTCAATTTTGGTCCCTAGGCTCGTAAATTGAAATAGATTAAATTTTTTCGATTCCCAAGCCTAGCCGAACCTCTTTTATGCTTATAACAGCCCATATTTTTCATTTAATCACAGTTTTACACACATTTTATAACCTTTTTACAAATTGGTCCTTTTGACATTTTCATCCAACATACATTTTCTACAATTAGACATCAAAACGCACAAATATTCTTCATAGGTAAAATTTTAGTCTTTGATTTTCTTTCAAATTAGTCCTTGAAATTTTTAGATTAGGTTACAAGTATCTCAAAAACATGAAAATTATTAAAAATGGGGCTAGAACAGACTTACTGTAACACCCCTAACCCATATCTGTCGCCGGATTAGGGTTACGAGGCATTACTAGAAAAAACACAGCTCAGAATAGTCTTTCAATTTTAACATGTACAAAATTATAATACATGAAATTTACAAAGCATAGTTCGAACCACATGTTTTTCACATTCCTAAATAGAGTATACTCCAAGTCATCCGTATGTATGCATTTGATTCATTTATAAATTGCTAATCAAATCACATATAAAACACATAACTAATGAAATCATTCAAGTTTTATTAGAAAAAATCATATACGAACCATGATTCATCAATTCAATTACTTCAATGTTATTGATCAATTCCAATTATTAAAACTAAGTTGTTACACAACAAAACCAATTTACACATGTTTCGTATTTATAGGATTTAAACCGTTTAAGCCATTTCAATCCATGTCTTTAACTAAATAACAAACGTAACATTTAATAAACATTATACATGCACCTGTTAAACTAATTTGGTCATATCACACAATTCAATAATCATTTGCACAAAAAACGTTAGGTAACTTTATACATGACCAACTACATTTTAAGTACGCCTAATTTGAATGCTAAATATCACATAAACATAACAAATCCATTATCCCTATTTTCGTCATCAATTTGGCCTCCAATTATCAAATCCAACCATCATAAAACATGAACTTCATTTGTACTTTTCTAAATATATTTGCTAAATCAAAACATGTCAATTGCATATTCTATGTTTAGTGCCAAAATGTCATATACTCCACCAAATCATTTCTCACTTATTCAACTATCAAATTTTAAAATATAACACATTATAAAATTACCACATGACCACAAATCATAATCATCAATAGCCATTACTTATGCACTAAAGTAACTAACAAATTAGTAATTAAAAACACACCCATTCCTTATCAAGACTTTAATCTGCATATATGACACAAATCAAATTCGAGCATTAAACCAACTACCATAGTCTCTAAAATATCTAACCTTGAATCAATAACATACGTATATATTTAAAATACATATATATACCTAGCACAAAGCCGAATGCATATACTCATTATAAACCTAGTCTGTCTCATTATATGACCGAATCAAATTCATCAATCACAGTATTTTCCAATTTAATTCACATAGCAAATTGTACATCAAAAATTAGGTCATTATTAAACCACACCAAATAGCCAAATTCACAAGGCATAGCAATATCATCTCATAACTTATCTTATAAGAACATATACAATGAAGCAAAAACACATTCATCAACTAAGATATACCACATATCATACTTCCAAAATGAACTACTTATAACCAAAAGTACTCAAGCAATAACAACATTATTAAGCCATTTTCGCATGGCTAAATATATATATAGATAAAAAAACCAAATCGAAACTAGCCTATACATGCCACTTAACCAAACCTCAAAACATTATTTACCGAAATGATAACCGGATAGTGTGATGACATCTCCAACAACTTCCAACCCGAGTTATCCTTGAAATTCTATAGACATAGGAAAAACACACAGAGTAAGCTTTGAAAGCTTAGTAAGCCATAAGCAAATAAATCATTTCAATGATATTTATCAACCAATATCACTAAACCGAATTTAACAAATCTAAATCATATACAAGCATTCATTATACTCGTAAATTCATATAACTACATTAAATAACTCCACTTATCTTATTTATCAATAAACGTATAATCATGCTTTTAAAATTGAATAACAATTGTTAGCTCAATCATATAAATCAAACTCGCACATATTAATTATATAGCCAACCAAACATAGTCATTTATTAAAAATCATACATAAAGTTATATCAATTTCTTTATAAGCACTTCCAAACTCGAAAATCCATAAACCAAATTTGCATAAACCAAATTCACATAAACCAAATTCGTATACTTGAATCATATAGTTAACCAAGATCAACTTTATTTTACTAAATATATATTACATATAAAACATACACCAACTCAACCATTTTAATTTCATTATCTATTTAAGTTTTCGAACTAGAGATCATATAGTAAAGCCATGTTTCTTATTTCATAATTCTCATGTCTGAAACATAGAACCATAATTTCATATAACGAACATATATATATAACACATCATTCATTTATATACACTCATACCATTCTTTATCATGTATTTCACATATAGTCATATGATACATACTTCCCTTTCGTTTCTGAATTTCATAACAAATCACACGTACATGAATCGGATACAATTTCACATTTTTATTCATTTCTCGGAATGCCCGTTGAACCATTCGAAATTAGATAGGACACTCAGATAATCACGCATATCGCACAATGCCAACGTCTCGGACGTTGTCTTACATGTAATCACATATCGATGCCACTGTCCCAGACAGGGTCTTACACGAAATAAATAAGATGCCGATGTCCCAGACATGTTCTTACTCGTAACCACATATATCGATGCCAACATACTAGACGTGGTCTTACTCGCACACATATATCAAAATCACATATCAATGCCAACGTATTAAACATCGTCTTACTCACACACATATATCGATACCATGGTCTTACTCGCACATCACATATCGGAATCCTATGTCATGACATATGTATCCTAGCTATTCCTAAGGTTCATACGGGGCTTTCGAACGTCGTAACTCGATTGGTTCAAGCACATAATTAATTCTTCAATGCTTAAATCATTTCAGTATATACACATATATTTATTATAATTCCATTCAGCACATATAATACATATACAATCGAATTTAACAACATTTATTTACTTATAAACTTACCTCGTACGAACAGGAATGACTATTCGATAATTTTCAACTTTCCCCAAGCCAAATTTGATTTTTCTCATTTCTTGATCTAATTCAATACAAATTCAACTTATTTAATCATTTAATCAATCAAATTAATCCAAAAACACATAAATGAGAAAATTACACTTTTCCCCTAACATTTCATATTTTCTCAATTTAGTCCCTATTTCAAAACAACTCAAGATATTCAAAATTTCAACATACTCTAGTTAAGTTGAATTTACCTTACGTCCCTAACAGCCCATTAATTTCATTTATTTCACATTTTGACCCCTTAATTTACAAATTTCACAATTTAGTCATTAATAAGCATTTGTGTTAAAAATCACTTAATAAAACATGATAATCTGACATCAAATATTTATTTTTCATCATCAAACAACAAAAACAACAAGCTCTCATCAATGGAAAATCACAAAATACATAACCAATTCAAAATTTCAAGCATGGGCTAGCTAGTATTCGAAGCAACGATCTCAAAAATATAAAAATTATCAAAAACCAAACAAAATCCATACCTTAATTAAAGAACATAAGAGCCGAACCTAGCTTGCTTAAAAGTGGTGTCTTTCACCTTTAAGATTCGGCAATAAAAGAAAGGATGGACAAAATGCATGTTATGTTTTATTTTATTATCATTTTATTACTAAATTACCTTATTAACCTTTATAAAATAATATAAAAGCTTATTATAGTTGCCCACTACCGTCCATGTTACTAATTATTAGCCTAATTGCAACTTAACTACCTCATTCCATTAAGACAACATCAATTCGACCCTTTTACAATTAACCATCAAATTTTCACTGTAACACCCCGAACCCGAGACCGTCACCGGAGTCGAACACGAGGTGTTAACAAACTTTAAAAATTTTCCAGACACTGCCAATCTGCGTAATAGTCGCTTTAAAAATCATATCTTGAGTTCAGAAACTCGGAATCCTGTTCCGTAAATTTTCCCTGAAACTAGACTCATATGCCCATCTACATAATTTTTTATAGAATTTTTGGTCGGGCCAATTAGTACAGTTTATTAGTCAAAGTCTCCCATATTACAGGGATCGACTACCCTGACCTTTGTGCATTACGACTTGGATATCTCCTTGTACAGGGCTTCAATACTGATGCCGTTTGTTTCTATAGAAACTAGACTCGGAGAGGAATCTATAAATATATGGCTTGACTCCTAATTGTCTCTGGTTAATTTATAATGAATTTCCAAAGTCGGAACAGGAAATCCAGAAACCGTTCTGGCCCTGTCTCACAAGAACCTGAATATCTCTTAACATACTGTCCGTATGATTGTTTCGTTACTTTCCTATGAAAATAGATTCATCAAGGTTCGTTTACATAATTTATTCACTATTTAATTCCATTCCTACTATTTTTAGTGAATTTCCAAATCTACATCACTGCTGCTGTCAGCATCTGCCTTTAAGGTAGACTTTACCTATTTCATAGTTTCCATGATTCAACTAGCCCTTTTTGCATAAGTAGCACAATTTATGATAGTGATTAACCATTCCCATGGCCAATCCTTGTCAAGCCTATCCACACCTCTCAATAACCATATCCATACCAAATGATTATAACATTACACTCAAACATATATAAGCTATTTTCGCATGGCTATCCAAAATTATACAAGTCCAAAGGGTCCATGACCCACAACAAACGGGTAGTCCTATACATGCCATTTCGAAGTTCAACCAAAATTGTACCAAAAGGGGGGCTTTGATAGTGTGGGCGACTTCGACTTCAAAATCCCGAGTTCGATAGCTGGAGAACCAAATCTATAAAACAGAGGAGCAATGAAACGGAGTAAGCAATTTATGCTTAGTAAGTTTTGAGCAAGGAATTCCAGCACAACAAAATTATAGCATTCATATAGCTAAACGGATAATTTCATATGCACAAATTTTCGATATCATACTTGCTTCACATTACCAACCCTTATGTACATACACAAAAGATCAACTTAGCCAAAGGCCGGTAGCTCGTTTATCAACTGAGCGAATACTTATTTGTAAGGGCTCAACTAAATTCAAGCACATACGAAACATACCTCAATGTTGGGATGTTTCTAGAGCATTAACTGAAATTTTTACAGCAAGATCATTCATTCCCAAATCACGTACCTTCGGAATTTAACCGGATATAGCTCCTCGTTCAAATGCCTTCGGGACATAGCCCGGTTATAGTAACTCGCACAAATGCCTTCGGATCTTAGTCCGGATTTAGTAACTCGCACAAATGCCTTCGGATCTTAGTCCGGATATGGTCACTTAGCACAAAGCCTTCGGGACTTAGCCCGGACATCATTCAAATAACCATGCACATTTAACAATAAATCATGGCCCATTCGTATTTCATTTTCGTTAGCAAAACTCAAACACAAGACACTTATCATTCTTGTAATTTCGGCTCAATAGCCACACACACAAAGAGCATGATTTTGATTTGCTTAAAACATGATCTAATCAAATCTTAATTTAAGCTCTCTTACTCAAGAACTTACCTCGGGTGTTGTCGAACGATTCCGATAGCTATTCGACCACTTTATCCTTCCCTTTATCGGATTTAGTTCTCCTTTGCTCTTGAGCTTAATTAAACAAATAAATTGATTTAATCATTTGAGCATTGAAAAGAGGAACACAAGGCACTTAGCCCATATTTATACATTAGACATTAAAGTCACATATGTACGGAATCATGAATCAAACTCAACATTTTAGCTAATTTTTCCCCCTTGGCCGAATATGCATGTCTATTTTGGGGCCGATTTCAACACTTAATACATTCTACAAGTATGGTCACTTGTATTGACTAAACACCCTTTTGTTTCAAGTTCAAAACTTGGCTAATACACACATATATACACTAGTAAAGCATCCTCTCCTTTTCCATCAATTTAACACATGCATTACTCATTAATATACAAAAATTATATTCGGCCTTAGCACACAACTTGCTAGCCGATTCTTCTCCATTTAGCAACCAATGCACATATGTGCTCACTCAAAAATGCTAAAAAGAAGATTCAAGAATCATCAATCCACCATCACATGCATTATTACAAAGCTTTACACTTAGCATGCAAATGACATCAACACAAATCCACCTTAGCCGAAACTTAACTCATCTTCATGCCTCATCACCACAACATCAAACATCAACCAAGAATGATGCATCCATGGCCGAGTGTCATTTCCATCACATAGCAAGATTTAGACCATGGGCTAGGTAGAACTCAAGCTAACAACTAAAATATGCATGCATCTCATGGAACATCACCAAACATACCTTAGCCTAGTCACATGCATGGCCGAACCTCTTCAACCTTTCTTCTTCCTTCCTCCTTAAAATTTTCGGCCAAATGAAGATGAAAAAGGATGAACAAAATTTTCTCCTTTCTTTTCTTTAACTCACGGCAATGGGGGGGAAACAACTACACACATTTTTTTTTTGTATTCATCATACTCCTTTTCATTATTTTATGCCCATGCTCCTTATTTTATTTCTCCTAACATACCTCACTAACATAACATGTTTGTGACATGTTTCCACTCATGATGCACTAACACAACATGTCTATGACATGTCTTGCCCATCACAGTTGGTCTACCATGCTTGTCATGGCCGGCCACTACTCATTAGGGGGGAATTTGACATGCAAGTCCCCCCTTTTTTCCATATACACTAATAGGTCCTTACGCATTGACCTATCACATTTTAAAATTTTCTCACATAAGTCCTATTGACTAAATTCACATGCAATCGACTAAATCGAAGCTTGAAATTTTCACACATTCATAATTAAATATTCTAGACAATAAATATCATATTCAAACATTTCGGTGACTCGGTTTAGCGGTCCCGAAACCACTTCCCGACTAGGGTCAATTTTGGGTTGTCACATTCACTTTACGCGATTAAGCCATTTTTATTAAATCGACACTCAAACAGTAAAATTAAAACACAAAAATTTCACAGATATAAATTCACACATAATAAACACAAAAAATAATTTTTAAATATTTTTCTGACTCATATTTGTGGTCCCAAAACCACTGTTCCAAATAAGGTCTAAACCGGGCTGTTACAACTTTCCGCCCCCTAGCGATTTTCATCCCCGAAAATCTTACCAAAAAGTAGAGTAAAGGATTTTCCTCCACATAGTACATTACTTATTCACACATGATTTCAAATTTCATATTTCTTTAATCTCCCAGTAAGTTTCTGATCTGTCTTGTGCTATACATCATATCAAACTGAACTGTTTATAATCGTATTGAATTACCCCCATTTTCTTTTCAATTTCTCTGATAACATTAATCATGCGAATCATTACCTTATAAAACTCGATTTCGAAACAAAAAAGTTCAATAACTGCAACCATACGATACCTCATATTATGTCATTAATATAATCACATGATAGCTTATCGAACAGCAATAGTCTTTCTTTATTGCCTTCAAACACTTACACATTGACAAAACATAGTTTCGAGAATTTGAATTTTCCTTTTTCTGATTACCCCACAATCTCGTACTCAAAGCTTGTAGTAATTTCTTCTAGAATCACAATATAACTTCTAGATTTCAATCTCAGACAAGGTTAAATGAGCACCACATGCAAACTGACAATCCTTGAAATGAATAACTCAACTGATTTATCAAAAGAGAAATCGATGCATACAGAAAGACTTATTTAGACAGTCATCAATAATTCAGATAACATCTATCTTTTTCAAAGATAAAGATTATCCCGATACAGAATTGATCAGCTCTCTATTTCCAAAATCAACAAAGTCAGGAATACCACATTTCACATTCATTCAATGATGTCACATCTCAAATTGTTGTGCATCTTGTTAATCCCGTATGAATAGACAAACTACTACTGAGAGTTTCTTGTAGCAGTTGTTACATAATTGTAGAACTTTTCAGTATACACACTCTATCTCGAAATAACAATTAATCTTCGATTCCACATCTGGCGTTCTGAATCAAAAATCAATTTATGCTGAACCCCTTTTTAACTTATAATTCGCTAACACATTTCTGAATTTTACAACCTCGCTAAATAGACATTTATTTAGCTCAAATCCAGCTAACAATTGTTCATCATCTAATAAGATCAATCACATATTCATTGCTCGTAAAACACACAAAAATTTCCCATTCATAACATCTGAAACTATAATCATTTCCCTCAGATAATAATCACTTACAAACTCAAAAGTTTTTCGACGATTCGAGCTAGCCTTGCTGTGCCAAGTTCGGATCTTTCTCTGACATTAAACTTTTTAAACTCTTATAGTCATCAAATATGTCACATAACTCTTTTTATGCAGCTTTAACTGTATGAAATCACAAGATATTTCTGTACATTCTTGTATTAGAACACATTTCAAATCATGCAATAACGTATGGCTAAAAATCATAAACCCTTTATTTAACTCAGACTGAACCAAAACTGATGTTTTAGCTAACAATATCTCCGTGCAAAAAGGAAAACTACAATAATCAAATTAACTTTAATTTACCACAACATTTCTCAAGTAGAATTGTTCCGACAGATATAATCTTGTATCAATTCTTCAAGATTATCCTACAAATCACATATGTACATTCAAAGTTTATCTCCAGTCTAATGGATAGATTCAAATACATATAGTTTCAATCATCTTTTTAATCAAACAATTCGAGTCAGACTAAATCACTGAATTGGTCTTTTTGAAGAAATCTTTTCTTCTCATTAAAAGGATAACCCCAGAATATCATTATACAGATTTAATCTTGATCTTCTATCACTTTCACTTTTACCGATATCTAATCTTTCATGAAAACTAGAAAAGAGTTTATAATAAAGTTGTCTTCTATATTAATCATCAAAGTCCTGAATTATACTGAAGTCACCCTTATCATATAGAAATCATAATGTCATAATAAGACCGATGTCTTTCCCGTAACAATAGATAACATCTCGGCTGTTAATAAAGTATTTGAACCCAGAAGAAAATCAAATATGATTTGAACAGCAACCAATATAGAAGCACAACTTTTATAACCCTGATAACGGTACTGCAGTATTCCTAAATTTCAAAACACAAATTATGATTATAATAGATATAGCCATTTCTGTCAAATAGAGATCACTTGTAGATAATCACATGGGATCATAAGATAATCGGAATAGCAAAATTTTAATATCATATCTACTCAGAATATCTGAGGATTAATAGAATGATATCAATTCCGATGATATCCTAGAAAAGGTCCAGAAATAATAATGTCGCTCATAAATACTAAAATCCACAATAACAGAAGCAATATAATCTTCACGTATATTCAACAGAACAATAGCTAGTAGAAACAAAATATTAACCTTATTCAGGTTTTACCGTCGACTTTCATATCTACACAATGGAATAAATACCAGAGAAAGACGAAGCAATGTCAAACATAACTCAAACAGATCAATGATAATTTTGTCTATTAAAATGTTTAGCTAATGTTTTCATACGATAAAGATCCTCCTGAAATTAAAAATCACATATACTTCTGAGGATAAATGTACACATAGAATACCCAGAAGAAATTATAGTAATTATCTAACTATAACCATTGCACTCAGCCATCCATACAATTCAAACATTATCCCTTCACTGACAAAAATCAATTCAGAAAAGCTTCTAGTTAATACTTTCTTTAGATAACATAACTGAATGGGTCATTTGATCAGAGTTAACTTCTTCTTTAATAGTGACGTTGCATAATCTGAATAGTCTTCAGAACTATTCTATATCTCTTTTAATACTGTCTTCATTTGCTGATTCATTAAATTTTCTAACCACATTATCAATTTTTCGAGAACAAACTTCTGAAATCCCACATCATGAGCTTATTCAATCCAAATATTACAGATTTCATAGTAACATTTTACAAATAAGGGGGTGAGGGTAGTAAAGCCTCAAATTTAACTCATACACAAATACACATATAACATACTATCACAAATAGTCGATTCTTTACTAATTTCACATTCTCACTTCATTTAATAAACATTTGATTTTACTCACTTTTGTTCTTGTCACATATTTCATATGTCAACTCAATTCAACAAGTTACAATCAAAACATTACATATTGTAATCATAGGCCACATATCACAACTCATATACTCATATCATTACCACATTTATCAATAACAACGTGTCATATAATTTGATCCATACCTTTATGAGTTTCAACTCATAATCAACACATTTCCATTCAAACATTTGAATATATGTTCCGTACTATCAAAATTAGCTCGGTTGGAAAACTTATCTGTCTCATAAAAACAATTTTCGTTAGAGTCAGGAGATATCTGTAACACCCCTAACCCGTATCCGTCGCCGGAGGGGGTAAGGAATATTACCAAATAAGTACGAAAATTCATTTGACAATACTCAGGTAATTTCCGATAGCATACCTTCGAATTCGAATTTCGTTTATACACTATGCAAAGCAATCTTCTCAATTTAAATAGTACCTTAATTCATTCCTAAGTTTAATTCACATCAAAACATTTAAAACATTAATCGATTATCATCCACACATACACATTAATTATGTGGTGCACATATAATAACTTAACAAGCCATTTTTGCATGGCTATACATATATACATCACCAAAAAGATACGTAATTAACATCAAAAGTCAATCCTATACATGCCATTATCAAGGTTCATTTACAAGAGTACCGAAAGGTTTAGATAGTGTGGACGACTTCGACTTTGGATCTCCCGAGTCCGATAGTTCACAAACAAAATCTATAAAACAGGGAATGAAGGCAAAAAGAGTAAGCATTTCGATGCTTAGTAAGTCTTAAGTAATGAAATCATTTATAACTAAAGCATAGCATTCATAAGGCTCATCATCTTTTTCACTAAATGTAGTCATGATTAAATATACCCCTATCGTTCATACATGTTATCTTAAATTTTTCCTTAAACACGAATTCGTATCATGTAGATAATCTCTTTTTACCCAACTAACCTCATAATTATGCCGAATACATCTAATTCGATTACAAGGCTAAATAAATGCAAATACGCAAAAATCACATACTTATGTTACTTCACACTTCAACCCATATACTTACATGCTCATAGTCAATCTTAACTTAATTTCAATGTATATACGGTGCATACCTGATCATCTTAGGGTTGTAAGCCCATCAATAGAAATTATTACGACAAGATCGGACATTTCCAACCCAATTGCCTTCGGGATTTAGCCCGGATGTAACAACCAGCACAAATGTCTTCGGGACTTAACCCGGAAATAGCGACCAACACGAATGCCTTCGGGGCTTAACCCGGAAATAACAACCAGCACGAATGCCTTCAGGACTTAACCCAGAAATAACAACTAGCACGAATGCCTTCGAGACTTAACCTGGAAATAGCAACCAGCACGAATGCCTTCGAGACTTAACCCGGATATAATCCTCAATTGTCATGCACAAAATATATTTATATTATAAATCATTAACAATTCATTTACATTATTAGATCGCAAACAAAAAATGATTATCCATCATTCATTTTCGGCTCAACAGCTCATACAAATGACACGATTCCGTTTCGCTACTCTACATGAGTTTCTATAACCATTCGATTACAAGCCGATGCACTACCCATTTATTTCAATATGTAAATCAAGAGAAACCATCAGGTCACAATTTATTTATTGTGCTATATATATAAATATATAACATTTTTTAATCAAATCATAAGCTAAGTTCCATTACTCAAAGACTTACCTCGGATTTATTTGAACAACTGCAGATAGGCTACTCGATTGCTTTCTCTTTTCCCTTATTCGAAATTGCCCCCTATGCTTTTGAGCTTTAATTCAACAAATTTTAAACTAAACATTAATCGACTATTCAAATATTATTTTCAGAATATAATACATATATATTCGACTTTCACATATACAGATTATAGTAAGCTTATAAGAAAACATTAAGAAACTCCTTAACAAATTTTTATCAATGATTACCTCATAATCACAAATTCACAATAAGCTATCTTCTTGAGCAATAGTCACTAAATTATTTATAACTGGAGCTACGAAACTCCAAATCAATTGCCGTAAAATTTCCCTGAAAATAGACTCATATATATTTTAGAAATAAATTTTTCATAATTTTTAGTTTGGCCAATCAATACCAGATTTTTCTTAAAGTTTCCCTTGTTTCACTGTTTGACTAATCTGACCACTCTTCACTACGAAATAAATTTGTCATTGTACAGAATTCAAAACATGTCCTTGTTTATTTCATTTGAAACTAGACTCATTAAGGCGTCTAAGCATATAAATTTCATCATTTGACTATTTTTATACGTTTTATAGTGATTTTATAAAAATAGAACAGGGGATCTAGAAGTTATTTTGACTCTGTCCCACATTACTTCAGTTATCTCATTATCGGCAATTATTTTGCTTTTATAGTTTCTTTTATAAGAAACTAGACTCATCAAGCTTTAATTACATAATTTATTCAGCTTCTAACTCAACTCCCACAATTTATAGTGATTTTTTCAAAATCACTTTACTGCTGCTGTCCTAAAGAGATTATTGCCAATTCACTCTTTCACACATTCTTTGTATACATATTATTTAATTATTTATCACCCTAGATATTATTAGCTAAATAGATCAATTGTACATATATACCGCCAAGACCGTACCTAATAATTTTACTTATACATAACATTACTCAAATTCTTTGAAATCATACTAACAAAAATATCATGTATTATGCCGAACCTTTAGGAAATCAAGCACCTAATTTATCCATTTCAAAACACCTAATCGGCATTTTTTCAAGACATTAAGCAAAGTCTAGGTTCGGCTATTACACATATGAGTATTAGAAATTATAGTTTTTAACAAGATCAACTTCTTTCATCAACAATTTCTTCATCAAAACTTAAAGATAAAACTCAAATTCCTTCCTTATCTACCATAACCGAATGTTCAATTCAACCATCCAAATTCAAAGTTTTGGCATGGGCTAAGTAAGTAGCATGACGAGTAACCTAAAACAAACTAGAATTTCAAAAATCTAACTTGATTTACTAACCTTCCTTAGGTTTCAAATGGCTGAATGTTTGCTCCCCTTTTTCTCCCTTTTGGTTCAGCTAAGAAGAACAAAGTTAAGACTTTGTTTTCTTCCCATTCTTTCTATTATTATTTTCATTTTATTCATCTCTACTATAAAATATTAAGCCATTAACTAATAATTAATACATATTTTTATCTATCACTTCATCATGGCCAGCCACTACTTGTCAAAAATGGATATTTGACATGCAAACCCATCCTTTTTCTAACATGCATTATTACACCACTTTGAGATTAACCTATCATCTTTCACATTTATTTCACATGAGTCCTATTTAATCTATTTCACATACAAATGATAAAATTAAAACATGAAACTTTCACACGTGCATGTACACATACAGTAAGCATAGATTAAACGGTTAATTATTTTTATGACTCGGTTTTGTGGTCCCGAAACCACTTTCCGACTAGGGCCAAATTAGGGCTGTCGCAATATCAAACTGTCACAGGTTATCTGTGGCATGTATAGCTAGACTCACATACGCTATGGTAGTCCTAGAATCGACTAAACCATAGCTCTAATACCAACCAAATGTAACACCCCTAACCTATATCTGTCGTCAGATTAGGGTTACGAGGCATTACCGGACAAAACACAGCTCAGAATAGTCTTTCAATTTTAACATGTACAAAATTGTAATACATGTACTTTACAAAGCATAGTTTGAACCACATGTTTTTCACATTCCTAAATCGAGTATACTCCAAGTCATTCGTATGTATGCATTTGATTCATTTATAAATTACCAATCAAATCACATATAAAACACATAACTAATGAAATCATTCAAGTTTTATTAGTGAAAATCATATACGAACCATGCTTCATCAATTCAATTACTTCAATATTATTGATCAATTCCAATTATTAGAACTAAGTTTTTATACAACAAAATAATTTTACAAATGTTTTGTATTTATAGGATTTAAATCGTCTAAGACATTTCAATCCATGTCTTTAACTAAATAACAAACGTAACATTTACTAAACATTATACATGCGCCTGCTAAACTAATTTGGCCATATCACACAATTCAATAATCATTTGCACATAAAACGTTAGGTAACTTTATACATGACCAACTATATTTTAAGTACACCTAATTTGTATGCTAAATATCACATAAACATAACAAATCCATTATCCCTATTTTCGTCATCAATTTGGCCTCTAATTATCAAATCCAACCATCATAAAACATGAACTTCATTTGTCCTTTTCTAAATATATTTGCCAAATCAAAACGTGTCAATTGCATATTCTATGCTTCGTGCCAAAATGTCATATACTCTACCAAATCATTTCACTTATTCAACTATCAAATTTTGAAATATAACACATTATAAAATAACCACATGACCACAAATCATAACCATCAATAACCATTACTTATGCACTAAAGTAACTAACAAATTAGCAATTAAAAACACACACATTCCTTATCAAGACTTTAATCTGTATATATGACACATATTAAATTCAAGCATTAAACCAACCACCATAGTCTCTAAAATATCTAACCATGAATCAATAACATATGCATATAATTAAAATACATATATATACCTAGCACAAAGCCAAATACATATACTCATTATAAACCTAGTTTGTCTCATTATATGACCGAATCAAATATATCAATCACAGTATTTTCCAATTCAATTCACATAACAAATTATACATCAAAAATTAGGTTATTATTAAACCACACCAAATAGCCAAATTCACAAGGCATAGCAATATCATCTCATAACTTATCTTATCAGAACATATACAGTGAAGCAAAAACACAGTCATCAACTAAGATATACCACATATCATACTTCCAAAATGAACTACTTATAACCAAAAGTACTCAACCAATAACAACATTGTTCAGCCATTTTCGCATGGCTAAATATATATACAAATAAAAAAGAACCAAATTGAAACTAGCCTATACATGCCACTTAACCAAATCTCAAAACATTATTTACCGAAATGATAACCGGATAGTGTGATGACATCTCCAACAACTTCCAACCCAAGCTGTCCCTGAAATTCTATAGACATAGGAAAAACACACAGGGTAAGCTTCCAAAGCTTAGTAAGCCATAAGCAAATAAATCATTTCAATGATATTTATCAACCAATATCACTAAACCAAATTTAACAAATCTAAATCATATACAAACATTCATTGTACTCGTAAATTCATATAACTACATTAAATAACTCCACTTATCTTATTTATCAATAAACATATAAGCATGCTTTTAAATTTGAATAACAACTGTTAGCTCAATTATATAAATCAAACTCGCACATATTCATTATATCGCCAACCAAACATAGTCGTTTATTAAAAATCATACATAAAGTTATATCAATTTCTTTATAAGCACTTCCAAACTCGAAAATCCATAAACCAAATTTGCATAAACCAAATTCACATAAACCAAATTCGTATACTTGAATCATATAGTTAACCAAGATCAATTTTATTTTACTAAATATATATTACATATAAAACAGACATCAACTCAACCGTTTTAATTTCATTATCTATTTAAGTTTTTGAACTAGAGATCATATAGTAAAGCCATGTTTCTTATTTCATAATTTTCATGTCCAAAACATAGAACCATAATTTCATATAACGAACATATATATAAGATATCATTCATTTATATACACTCATACCATTTTTTATCATATATTTCACATATAGTCATATGATATATACTTACCTTTTGTTTCTGAATTTCATAACAAATCACACGTACCTAAATCGGATACAATTTGAAATTGGATAGGACACTAGGATAATCACACATATTGCACAATGCCAACGTCCCGGACATGGTCTTTCATGTAATCACATATCGATGCCACTGTCCCAGACAGGGTCTAACATGAAATAAATACAATGCCGATGTCCCAGATATGGTCTTACTCGTAACCACATATATCGATGCCAACATACTAGACGTGGTCTTACTCGCACACATATATCGAAATCACATATCGATGCCAACGTATTAAACATCGTCTTACTCGCACACATATATCGATGTCGTGGTCTTACTCGCACATCACATATCGGAATCCTATGTCATGACATATGTATCCTAGCTATTCCTAAGGTTCATACGGGGCTTTCGAATGTCGTAACTCGATTGGTTCAAGCTCGTAATTAATTCTTCAATGCTTAAATCATTTCGGTATATACACATATATTTATTGTAATTCAATTCAGCATATATAATACATATATAATCGAATTTAACAACATTTATTTACTTATAATCTTACCTCGTACGGACACAAACGGACCGGAATAACTATTCAATAATTTTCGACTTTCCTCGATCCAAATCTGATTTTTCTCATTTCTTGTTCTAATTCAATACAAATTCAACTTATTTAATCATTTAATCAATCAAATTAATCCAAAAACACATTAAATGAACAAATTACACTTTTGTCGCTGACATTTCATATTTTCTCAATTTAGTCCCTGTTCTAAAACAACTCAAGATATTCAAAATTTCAACATACTCTAGTTAGGTCGAATGTACCTTAGGTCCCTAACAGCCTATTAATTTCATTTATTTCATATTTTACCCCTCAATTTACAAATTTCACAATTTAGTCCTTAATAAGTATTTTTATCAAAAATCACTTAATAAAACATGATAATCTAACATCAAATATTTATTTTTCATCATCAAACAACAAAAAAAAACAAGCTCTCATCAATGGCAAATCACAAAATAAACAACCAATTCAAAAATTCAAGCATGGGCTAGCTAGTATTCGAAGCAACGATCTCAAAAACATAAAAATTATCAAAAACCAAACAAAATCCATACCTTAATTAAAGAACATAAGAGCCGAACCTGGCTTGCTTAAAAATGGTGTCTTTCACCTTTAAGATTCGGCAATAAAAGAAAGGATGGACAAAATGCATGTTATGTTTTATTTTATTATCATGTTATTACTAAATTACCTTTTTTAACCTTTATAAAATAATATAAAAGCTTATTATAGTTTCCCACTACCATACATGTTACTAAATATTGGCCTAATTGCAACTTAAATACCTCATGCCATTAAGACAACATCAATTCGACCCTTTTACAATTAACCATCAAATTTTCACTTTACGCGATTAAGCCCTTTTTATTAAATCGACACTCAAACGATAAAATTAAAACACGAAAATTTCATAGATATAAATTCACACATAATAAACACATAAAATAATTTTTAAATATTTTTCTGACTCGGATTTGTGGTCCCAAAACCACTGTTCCGAATAGGGTCTAAATCGGGCTGCTACATTTACAATCGAGCTTGGAAGATGGACAAACCCTAGATATGGTTCCCCCTTGAGAATTTCAGCCTTGGGAAGAAGATGGACAAAAATTGGCTTTTAATTTGATTTTTAATTCATTTATTAGCCAAATGACCAAAATGCCCCTAACTTAAAACATAAAATTTCTCTTACTTCATGTCTATTTTTGTCTACTAACTTAACAAATGGTCTAATTACCATATAAGGACCTTCAATTTAAAATTTCATAATAATTAGACACCTCTAGCATGTAGAATTCAACTTTTGTGCTTTTTACAATTTAGTCTTTTTTGCTAAATTGAGTGCTCAAACGTCAAAATTTTCGAACAAAATTTTCATGAAATCATTCCATAAAATTGTAGACCATAAAAATTTAATAAAAATAAATTTTGCTACATCGGATTCGTGGTCCTGAAACCACTATTCCGATTGGGCCCTAAATCAAGTTGTTACATGTTGTGCCCATAACCTGTACATACAGAGTTGTAAAATGAATAAAAATGGGGTATTTGGTTGATAAAGAAAATAAGATAAAAAATAGAAAATACAATAATAACATAATTATGATTGAAAAAAAAATTAAGGAAATTAAACATTTCAGGCTTCTTTTTCTTCAAGCGTTCAACTAATTAAATTGTGTTAACTAATTAAATTGATAGCCCGAAAAGTAATTTTAAAAATTATTTAGGACATCCCAATGCTGGTTAGTTTCTCAATTTCTTTTCTTGATGCAGATGTAGGACCTTAACAAGTGAGCTTGAAGGCCAAATTTTCTTATGATGCACAAACTGGTCCAAAGTTGCAAAAATTAAAAAATAATAATAAGTAAATTTATATGAAATTGAATAAAAATATTTTTTTATAAATTTATCCAACTTAACAAATGTGAAATAAAACTCACAAAATTTATTATTAACTACTCAAAATTTGCAAGAATTACGACTTAGAAAGTGCTGTAGATAATTATATTTTATAGTTATCAGTGCTTCGGTTGGACAAAGCTACCCCTGGTGTCGTTTTCTATCCTCTTATGATATGGGTGTCACGAGACCCATGGTAGGTGAAAACACAAAAAATTAGAGACTTTTATATCACCTTTTGAGCTCTAATTCATGCATTTTCATAGTATTTTTTTCTAGAAACTCATACTTTAATTATAAAATAATTGATTTGCACTTAAATTATTAACATATTGAATTTTAATTATTTTTATAATAAATTTTCACAAATTTGGTTTATTTTTGATAGTTTTACACAAAATGTGAAAATTCGCTCGATAGACACCTTAAAAGGCTTAAACCGTTGGGGTGATTTTTGCATCAAGTGAATCAAGAGCATGGTTAAATTATTTTCCAGCCAAGGATGGTCCAAATAATTATTATTTTATTTACTTTATATTTAATTTTTCTCCAAAATTAATATAAAGTCTGAAGGAGAAAGTGGCCTAATATGCTAAGTATGGAAGACTGATCCACCAAGCAAATTGGCTACCCAAAACCGTCCCTATAGCTGATCCAATCAGCTGATTTTTACTGATTTTTCTGCTTGCAAAATAGCCCTTGAGCTTCCCCTAAATTCTATTCAAACCCTTCACTTTCTGTGCCTTTATATATTTTGGCCCAAACTAAATATAGCAAAGTTGAAACATTCAAACTTTGCACCATGTGTGGCCGGCCAAGGGATAGTGAATGGCTGAAATTTATTTTTCTATTTTTAGCATCCATTCACACCTATAAATACCCTATTCCATTCTCATTCAACACACTATTCATTCCCACACATCATCCTCTTTCTCTTACTTTATCTCCTTCATTCCCTTCTTTGTTTTCCCTTTTTTCTTGTTCATTCCCTTGTTGATTTCCCTCTTGAAAAAGAGCCTTTCTTCCACCTTGGAATAGGAACATTCAATTTTTCATGGAGACATCAATTCAACAGAATGAGCAGAGTAGAAGAGGAGCGCACTAGTCTGGCTTCAGAGAAATATTAGATTTGCTTTCTAGTTACCTTTTCTTTAATTTTCTTGTTTATGTTGTGATTATGAATATGAATGATTGTTGTGTTGTTCTTCTTCTTCTAATTAAAATGGCTTAAATTTAATTCATGTTAAATTGATTGCATTCTTTCCACTTTATTATTAAAATCATGTTTGTGTTGTTATAGGCCTTAGTTAATTAAATAAAATCATGCTTTTGTTATACTTGCATTATAAAATGTATGTTAATGAATGAATTAATTATTAAACAAATTGAAATTGTAATTAATTGACAAAATATTTAATTGGTGCATGTTTAATCTTCTAAGGTAGCTCAGGGTTAAATTAGCAATGGTATTAAACGGTACATTAGCCTTGCATAACTTGTAAGATTATTGTGCTTAAAATGTTTCAACATAGAAATATATTGTCACCTAACTTAATATTATATGGCCTTATGAATATTGATTAATTGTTTGGATTGACATTGAAAAATATTCAAGAGATTGGTTAATCTATTATGTATGTGCAATAGTTAACAAATTACCAAGTTGCCATGAAAATATTCATAACAACATGAACATCGGTTTAGTAATTCTAGGTTAAGGAATGTAATTGATCTAACACAATTATGTCATATTGATTAAAACTCATCTTATTTGAAATTGTTCATTGGAATTTTTACTTTTTATTTTTATTACTTAGTTAATTTTTAGTTTTTAAATCACCAAAGTGTTTGATTTATATTTCATAAATATTTTTCTTTCACAATCCCTATGAGTACGATAACTCGACATTTACTTGTAACTTTATTACTTGATACGAATGACTGTGTACACTTGCACATTTCCATCATTCCAAGGTTTTTGCACCATTGTTGGGGATTGTTTTAAAAGACATTATTTTTTAAATTTTCAATTCTGCATTTTGGTTTATTTTCTATTCTATTTTAATTTAATCATATTTTTTGTGATTGTTTCAAGTGTTTATGAGTATTAATCTAATTATAAACTTACCCTCTATAGACCCTAAAATTGAAAAGATTTTTTGACATAAAAGAAGACAAACAGTTTAAAGAAGAACCGAAGAGATGAACTTTGAAAATCTGAATGAAGGAAATAGAGTAAATTATGCTCAAAATCTTATCCTGATTGTTGATGATAGGGATAGAGCTCTAAGATAGTATGTCATGCCAATGTTTCATGAGTTTAATCAGGGTATTAGGATACCCAAAGCAAGGCGCAATAATTCAAGCTGAAGCCGATCATGTTCTAGATGCTTAAGACAGTGGGCCAATTTAGTCAAATACCTACCGAAGATCCTCACCTTCACTTAAGATTTTTTATGGAAGTGAGCGATTCATTCAAATTAGCTGGAGTACCCAAACATGCACTATGATTAAAGTTGTTCTCATATTCACTTAAGGACAGAGCTCAAGCATGTTTTAACTCATTACCACCTAATTCCATTACCACATAGCAAGAGTTATCAGAACGATTCCTCATGAAGTAATTCCCACCTAGCAAGAATGCTAAATTGAGGAACGAGATCATTACCTTCCAACAAACGGATGATGAGTCCTTGTATGAGGCGTGGGAAAGATTTAAAGAACTATTACGAAGATGCCCCCATTGTAACAGCCCATTTTTAGTTAGATTGGAACAGTGGTTTTAGGATAGCAAATATGAGGTTAAAATATTTATTTTATTATTATTTTGAGGTCTACATCATGATAGTATGAATGTAGAAAAATTTTGTTAAGAAATTTTATCGTTTGAATGCTCAATTCGATAAAAAGGACTAAATTGAAAAAGGTGCAAAATTAGATTTCTATAGGCTAAAGGCATTAAATAGCTAAGAAACTCAAATGTATGAGTACTAAATTGATAAATATACCATTATTTATTTGAAAGGACAAAGATGGACATTAAATAGGTGAATTTAAGTTAATGAATAAAAAAACATAAATTAAATTAAGGTAAAAGGAAGATATCATCTTTCTTTCTTCTTCATGAACCAAAAATAAGGAAGAAAATACTCCATTTTGTGCTTTTGATGGTTCGGCCATAGTCTCATTGCATGTAAGTGCATTTTTGCTCGGTTTTTAGTGATTTTTATGTTTTTGAAGTCGTTGTAGCTTAATCTAGTTAGCCCAGGGACTAATTTCTGAAACTCTTAAAAGTTTAGGGTTTTACCATTGATGAATGTATATGTGTTTTGATGTTGGATGATAGTAAATAAATTGTTGTTGTTAGATAAACAACATTTGTTAAGTGATTTTGGTTGAAATTGAAAATTAGGGATTTATGTGTAAAATTGTAAAATTGTAAAATTCATGGTGAAATATGTGAAATAATGAAAATGTTGGGCTGCTACGAGTCTATATAGAATTCAGCTAGTATGGGTTGAAATGGAATTGTATGAAATTTTCATTTTATGAGCTAGGGACTAAATTGTAAATAATTCAAAATTTAATGGGCAAAAGTGTAATTTTTCCATAATATGATTTTTTGTTTAAATTGAATAGAATGATATTTAAATAAGTTAAATTTGATTATATATAGATCAAGAAAAGTAACCTTCAGATTTAGATCGGGGGAAAAATAAAATAGTGGATTGATAACTCGATCCTCTCCGTATAATTTCAAGGTAAGTTCGTATGTTAGTATGTATTAATGTAATTTTGTTTTAAATGCTTTATTATTACATTATTGATAAATACGAATTCACAAAAATATTCGACAAAGATTTGGCGACGTGTGAAATCCCAGTTGAACCTTAGGAATAGATAGGATACAAAAGACATGTCATTAGGGGTTATTGTGTTTTGGGTACTGGTTGGTGGCTGAGTTTTTCGGCATGTGTTGCAGTTACTCATCAGCTTGTGTGAGCAAACCTGGTGATAGCTCGAGATGAGCATTTACATATGAGATATGATATTGAGATGGTTTCGACCATGTATTGGCAATTACGGTGCGAGATTTCTAAGTATCCAATATTATTCCAAATGGTTCAATGGGTATATTAATGATATGAAAGGGCAAGATATTGATACGTATTAGTGCAGGTATGTACGTAAATTATATAAGCATTGAATCCATGAAATTTGTGAGTTTCATGATTCACTATGTGGATGAATATATGTTAGCCTTGTAATTAAGTTGAGTTGTAGTATATTATGTTTAAATTACTTAATCTGTGTTTTATAGTGATTTCAAAGCTTGCTCGGATCGAGAGTTGTACTTGGTACTTTTGGTACTTTTGAACTTATGTACTTGGTTATATGGCATGTATAGGTGTTATGGTTAATATGGCCTATATGTTTGTAATGTATATAGCCAATTGGTTTGGCTTGTAAATGATGTATGTTTTGGTTATGTGATAGCCATGTGATTTGGATTATTTTGGTATACTTGGTTATGTATATATGTGTAAATGGCTTTTTATATTTGGTTTATAATTTCTATGTGAATACCCTGTTGTGAATTGGTATTTTGAGTACAAAATTATTAAATTTGAGAATGTGGCATGCATGTTTATTTAGGTACAAAGTCTAATAGGTGAGTTTGATCATTTAGGTGATTTTTGGATGTGAAATTGATATGAATTTGAATGGCTATTTGGGATGCTTATGAGCATTTTGGTTGTTGGTATTGGTAGTATATGATTTTGGCTTGAAATTGGTTGATTATATGCATTGGTTGTTTGTGCATTTGTTGAACCTAGGTTGACATTATTTTGGGTGAGAAATGTGGCTTGAAACATAGCCTATTTTTGTCCACACGAGAAGAGACACGGGCGTGTGTCTTAGCCATATGTGACACATGGCAAGGTGACACATCCGTGTGTCCACTGGTACTTATTTAGAAATTAAGTCAGTAGTTTTACACGGCCTAGAACATGACGTAGCACACAGGCGTACGAGGCTATTTCGAAAGGTACACGGGCTAGTCATACGAGCGTGTGGTTGGCCGTGTAACCCAAGCCAGTGAGTTACACATGGTTGGTGGAGTTGCTGGAGTACATGAAGTGGACGCTCTCACTTCGCTTGGATCTCAGGTATCTTTGATATCCTCAATGCTTAAAAACTTTACTACAAATAGATTTAATAATTTTGCAGCTCAGCCACCAAATCAATTCAAAAAGGTAGCCTGTCTTTATTATGGTGAAGGGCACTCATTCGAAGAATTCTCATCAAACCCATAATCCGTGTATTACATGGGTAACTAGAACCAGACCCGAGGAGGGCAAGGACTGTAATCTAATTTTTATAACTTATCTTGGCGAAACCACCCTAATTTCTCTTAGAGTAACCAAGGGGCTGGACCCAATAACATTATGCACAATCTAGACCGACCCATCAACCTGTATTTACCCAACAAGTTTAGAAACAACCTTAAGATGAACCTTCCAATGGCATAGAAAACCTGTTGAAGGCATATATAGCAGAAAATGATGCCTTAATCCAAAGTCAAGCAGCCACATTGAAAAACATGGAAACCAGATAGACCAACTTGCAACTGAACTTAGGAACCGACAACAAGGTGCTTTTCCTAGTGATACAAAGAACCCGAGAAATATGAGGAAAGAATATTGTAAAGCATTGACACTAATGATCTGAAAGACGATAAAGCAGAACATTGTTGAAGTTGAAGAAGAGCAAGCTGATGCTTGAGATAAAGTGGAAATTCAACCAAGTGTCGAAATTCCAGCTTCACTAGAATAAGAATCTACAAAACCCGATAAGGTAGCTTCTGAACCAGTCAATTCCGATAAACTAACAACTTCGTTATATGCAAAATTGCCACAAAAGATGATTCAGCCAGTTCAATTTAAAAATCCTCCACCACCCTACCCTTAAAGACTTCAGTAGTAGAAGCAAGAAGTCCAGTATAAGAAATTCCAATGCTTACTCAAGCAACATCATATAAACATTCCCTTGGTAGAAGCTCTTGAGCAGATGCCAAACTACATTAAATTCATGAACGATATCCTATCCAAGAAATAAAGACTTTGAGTATTTGATACGGTAGCTCTGACTAAGGAATGCAGTGCATATCTAGAATATAAATTACCTATAAAGATATGAAGGACCCTGGATGTTTTACCATGCCTTGCAACATTGGAGCAACCTATTGAGGTAAGGCATTATGTGATTTGGGTGCAAGCATCAACTTGATGCCCATGTATATATTAATAAAGTTGGGGATAGGTGAAGTTAAACCAACCATGGTTACATTTCAGCTAGTAGATCGATCCTTAACACATCTAGAAGGAAAAATTGATGATGTATTGGTACATGTAGACAAATTTAATTTTCCTACTGACTTTATTATTTTAGACTTTGAAGTAGATAAAGAGGGGCCAATAATCCTAGGAAGGCCTTCCTAGCAACTAGTAAGACCCTTATTAATGTGTAGAAGGGTGAGCTTACCATGCGAGTTCAGACGAACAGGTAACTTTTAATGTTTTTAAGTCTATGCAATTTCCTAACACAATTGATGATTGTTCTACAGTATTTCAGTTAGAAGATTTAGCTATAGAATGGGAACTTAACTCTGTTGAGGACCCATTGGAACAAGTTTTGATGTCAGACCCTCCAAGTGATGAGGAAGGGGAGGAAAACTTAGCTTTGCTAGAACCTAACCAAAAAGGATTTAATCCGCAATCCCATTTTCAATCTTTAGAATTAGAAAACAGAGATTATGTTCAACCAAAAGAGCCGATAGAAGAGCCACCTAAATTAGAACTTAATGTACTTCCCTCACACTCAAAATATGTTTATTTAGGTGACGCTTCAATTATGTTTGTGATTGTTTCAATAGAGTTAACTGAAAAGCAGGAAGAGAAACTTATTCCAGTACTAAAACCATTCAAGAAGGTTATCGGATGGACCATAGCCGATATGTGTTGTATTATTCCATCCATTTGCATGTACAAATTATCCTAGAAGATGGCAAGAAAAGGACGATTGATGGACAATGGAGACTGAACCTTATTATGAAGGACGTGGTAAAGGGATCATAAAGTGTTTAGATGTGGGTATAATTTTTCCGATCTCAGACAGTTCATGGGTAAGTCCGGTCCAGTGCTTGCCAAAGAAAGGAGGTATTGCGGTCATTGAGAATGAAAATAGCGAGTTAATACCAGCTAGAATGATTACGGGATGGAGAATTTGCATAGAAAATTGAAAGTTGAACAAGGAGACTAGGAAAGATCATTTCCTTTACCATTCCTGGATAAAATGCTGGATAGACTCACGGGGCGAGACTATTATTGTTTTCTCGATTGGTACTCAGGATACAATCTGATCACAGTGGCACCAGAGGATCAACACAAAACAACATTCACATGCTCGTAAGGTACATTTACATTTAGACACATGTCATTTGGTTTATGTAATGCACCTGCTACATTTCAAAGATGTATGATGGCTATTTTCACTGACATGGTTGAGAAGTATTTGGAAGTTTTCATGGATGATTTTTCAGTGTTTGGAGACACTTATGATGATTGCTTAGCCAATCTAGCTAAGGTACTAAGGTGGTGCAAAGAACAAACCTAGTACTCAACTGAGAAAAGTGTCATTTCATGGTATGAGAAGGTATTGTTTTGGGGCACCGACTAACAAGACATGGAATCGAGATAGATAAAGCAAAGATAGATGTTATTGAGAAACTCCCACATTCAACATCTATAAAGGGTGTTAGGAGCTTTTAGGGATTTTCCAGTTTCTATCGAAGATTTATCAAGAACTACTCCAAAATTGCTAAATCTTTATGCAAATTATTGGAGAAGGAAACGATATTCAATTTTGATGAAGAATGCTTAAAAACATTTAATGTTCTAAAGAATCGGTTAGTTTCAGCACCCATTATCATCACACCTGATTTGGATTTTCCATTTGAGTTAATTTGTGATGGAAGTGACTTTGCAATAGGAGTTGTGATGGGCCAGCGAATAAACAAATTTCTTATCCCATCTACTATGCAAGTCAGACTCTAACGGGAGCTCAGTTGAATTATATAGTAATAAAGAAAGAGTTACTTGCTATTATATTTACTTTTGACAAGTTTTGATCTTATCTTGTAGGTACCAAAGTGACTGTCAATACAGATCATTTGGTAATTAAATATTTACTCGCCAAGAAAGATGCCAAGCCGAGATTGATTCGATGGGTACTTTTACTCCAAGAATTTGATCTAGAAATTCAAGATCGAAAAGTGGTAGAAAACCAAGTAGTTGATCACTTATCCAGGTTGGAGCCACAAGAAGGAACTTTATCTCTTATACCCATCCAGGAGACATTTCCAGACGAGCACATACTTAAGGTAAATCATGTCCATAACACCCATTGGTTTGCTTATTTTGCTAACTATTTAGCTTGTGGCTTGATGTCGATTGATAAGACGTATCAAAAAAAGAAAAAGCTTCTTCACAATGTGAGTTACTATTTCTGGGAAGAGTCATATTTTTTCAAAAGTGAGCAGATCAAACGATCAGGAGATGCGTGGCACAAAATGAGGTACATAAGATTCTATATCATTGTCACACAACTCTGAGTGGGGGCACTTTAAAGGTACATATACTGCGGCCAAAGTACTACAAGCTGGATTCTTTTGGCCAACTCTATTCCAAGATGTGTATGCTTATGTAAAGAGTTGTGATCGATGTCAGAGGGTTGGAAACATCACCAATAGAAATGAGATGCCCCGAAAAAACATCATTGAGGTAGAATTATTCGATGTTTAGGGTATTGACTTTCTTGGTTCATTCCCTCCTTCTTATGGTCACAAGTATATGTTGGTAGTAGTAAACTACATATCTAAGTAGGTTGAGGCCAAGGCATATCTGACAAACGATGCTAAGGTTGTGATGAAGTTTTTACAGAAACATGTGCTCACAAGGTTTGGAACTCCTAAGGATATCATCAGTGATGAGGGTTCCCATTTTGTGAACAAATGGTTGAAATGGTTTCTTGATAGACATAGAGTAAAGCACAAGGCTGCCACAGCTTACCATTCACAGATGAATAAACAAGCTAAACTATCAAATAAAGAAATAAAAGGTATACTAGATAAGGTAGTTTGTCCAAACCGATGAGATTGGTCCAAAAGAATGGATGATGCTTTATGGGCCTATAGGACAACATACAAGACACCTTTAATGATGTCTCCCTATCGGTTGGGTTTTAGGAAAGCCTATGATTTGCCCTTGGAGTTAGAACATAAAGCTTATTGGGCTTTTTAATAGCTCAACTTAGATCTCAATCTTGCTAAAGAGGAATAGATCCTTCAACTTAATAAGTTAGAAGAGTTCCAAATGTTCTTATATGAAATTTCCAAACTATTCAATGAGAGGCTAAAAAGATGGCATGACAAGCATATTCGAGTTCAGGAATTTGAAACAGGTCAGCAAGTCTTGTTGTTCAATTCTAGATTAATGTTCTTTCCTGGTAATTTAAAATCAAGTTGGTCCAATCTGTTCACTATTCAACAAGTCTTCCTATGTAACACCCCTAACCCATATCCAACGTTGGAATAAGGTTACGAGGCATTACCGGAAATCACACACAATTCACATACATACATACATACATACATACATAATTAACATCTATTCATATCAATCACATTGTCCCTTGTAAGGTCCTACAAGACCTGAAAACATGCTTAGAAGTGGTTCAGGACTGAACCGATAACGTTTACAAACTTTGGGAAACATAGAAACTTTTCTTTAATTACAGGGTCACACGCTAGTGTAAACAGGCCATGTGCCTCACATGGCTACCAGACACGCTCGTGTCACAAGCCATGTGAATAGGGCATACATACTGACTTGCACCATAAGGCCGAGGACACGCCCGTGTGCTAGGCCGTGTGAAATCTAAGGGCAGTTACTGACTTGGGTCACACGGCCAACCTCACGCCCATGTGCTAGCCTATGTACCACACATGGGCAGTAGACACGCCCGTGTGTCTAAGCCGTGTTAAAACTGTAGAGTATACTAACTTTAATTTGAAGGATACCCCAGGGGACACACGGCCATGTAACATGACCGTGTGTCGCACGCGGCGGAGACACACGCCCGTGTCTCTGCATATGTGGACAAAAATAGGCTATTTGCAAAGCCGATTTGCTACCCTAACCACAAGCATGCATAGCAACCAAATAGCACCATTTCAATACATCTTTAAGTGACCAAAAACCTACCAATTCATACATGTATCATGCCATCTATTCACAACCATTTCCACTACTCAATTCCACAACCAAAACATACCATTTCACTATACCAAAAACATCAAAGATACATAACTACTAAATGCATTTATCCATCAACTTATTACCTATTTCATACTTCAACATATACCATATGGTCATCTCAAATCAAACCACAATATGCTAGCTTCCAAGGATAAGCACATCAATTAACAACTAATCAAAATAAACAACACATAATCACACCAAATAAGCCAACATATAAGGCATTATATACATCATATAATTAACTTATAAAACACATAACTTAAGCCAACTTAAATGGTCAAATCCACACCAACATTTACAAGCCAAATCACATGGATAAAATCAAAATTCAAAACATATCAAGATGACTCTAGCCTATACATGCCATATACCATATATACAAGCTTCCAAAAATACCAACGAGTTAATCAATAGTGCGACGACTTTTCCCGATGATCCCAGAGTCTGAACTAGCTTCGATGATCTATAAAAACATGGAAAGAACACACAAAGTAAGCTTTAAAAGCTTAGTAAGCCATACACAAATAAATTATCTTTTGAATCAATATTATTACCATCAATTAGACAAGATATGAATAAGCACAATTAAATACACATTCAAGATCACAAACCTTTCTATTAATCAATTTATACTTCTCAAACATACTAATTCATCGATTACCTTCTCTTTTCAAAGATCATATGAATTTCGTACAAACCTGAATCACTTAACTCATTCACATATTCTTTCTCGACTTAACTTTGCCCGTTGAACCGTTCGAAATCAATAAGGATACTCAAAAATCACATAAACTAGTACAATGCCATATCCCAGATATGGTCTTACATGTTATCACATATCGATGCCACTGTCCTAGACAGGGTCTTACACGAAATCAATTAACTATGCCAATGTCCTAGACATGGTCTTACACGTAATCTCAATACAATGCCAATGTCCCAGACAAGGTCTTACATGTTGTCACATATTAATAACCTAATGTCATGACATCTGTATCCTGTACTATTTCTAAGGTTCGTACAGGACTTTCGGATGTTGAAACTCTGTCGATTCTTTCTCGTAAGTGCTCATGCAACATTTATAACAATTCAATGTCAAGTAAACACATATAATTCAATTTAAAAGCATTCACTTGTATATGAACTTACCTCGTAGTTGGAATAAACGGATGGGTCGACTATTCAATAACTTTCATTTTCCCACGATCTAAATTCAATTTCTTTCGTTCTTGATCTATATACATTCAAAATTAATCCTTTTATTCATAAACAAATTCAATTTCATCCTCACACGCATATATGGGCATTTTTGCACTTAAGCCCCTAAAATTACACATTTATTCAATTTAGTCCCTATTTCATAAATACACAAAATTCACAAAATTTGACAAAATTCATGCTTAGCCGAATTCTCTATAGGTCCCTAACAACCCATTTTTTATTTATTTCACAATTTAACCCCTCAATTTACATTTTTCACAATTTAATCCTATTTAAGCATTTTCCCTAAAAATCACTTTATAAAATATAGATATCTATCATCAAGCTTTAATAATTCATCATAAAATATTCAAGAACACATAAATTCATCAATGAAACTTTCAAAATCATCAACACTTTCAAAAATTGAGGCATGGGCTAGCTAGTACTCAAAGCAACGATCACAAAAACGTAGAAATCATCAAAATCCGAGCTCAAATCATACCTTAATCAAGCTAGATTAGTGTTGAACCCTAAATGCTCTTCAAAGCTTTATTTTCTTTGTATATTCGGCCAAGAAGAAAGAAAATAAGCCAAATTTTGGCTTTTGTTTTAATTAAATTAACTTTAATAACTAAATTACTATTTTACCCTTAATTAAAACATTAACTAAACATTTAATGGTTGGCCACTTATGTCAAATTCCACTAATCATGGTCTCATTACAACTTAAGGACCTTTCATTTAATAAGCCATGACAATCAAGCACTTTTAACAAGTGGAATGCAACTTTTGCGTTTTATGTTATTTAATCATTTTTTCTCAAATTGAGCTATTAAACGATAAAATTATCTTATGGAATTTTCACACACATATATTTATCTGCTTTAAATACCAAAAATAATATTAAAATAAATTTTTGACCTCGGATTTTGGTTTTGAAACCACTATTCTAATTTAGCTAAAACTAGGCTATTACAACTTCTATTATGAGCTTCCTTCAAAATCATCTGAAGCAACTCTGAGTTTCTCGGAACACATATTCGACCTCTGAATCTTAAACAATCATCAACATCAACTCGAAACTCTTAATCAGAATTCAAATCCAATTGAGCTCTTTTAGCTAACAATTCATTATCAACTTTTTGAGCTTCACAAATCTATTGTAAAAACAACGGTCTCACTTTCAACTCTTCTACAATCAAGTTGTCATCAAAAATAGTCATCTAAGTATTCATCGCACGAAGTGCAAACAAATATTTCTAACTTAAAGCATCAGCCACAACATTAGCTTTTTCTGGATGATAGTCAATCACTAGCTCGTAATCTTTCAAAATTCCAACCATCATCGTTGTCACAAATTCAGATCTTTCTAAGTCATTATGTATTTCAAACTCTTATGATCAGAATAAACATGACATTTTTCACCGAACAAATAATGGTGCCAAATCTTCAACGCAAACACGATAGCTGCTAATTCCAAATCGTGTGTCAGGTAATTCGTCTCATGTGGTTTTAATTGTCTCGAGGCATAAGCTATGACTTTACCTTCCTGCATTAAAACATAGCCCAGACCATTCAACGATGCATCACTATAAATTATGAATTCTTTACCTGATTCTAGCTGAACTAACACTGGAGCTTCGATTAAGAAAGCTTTCAGTTGATCAAAACTTTTCTAGCATTTATCTGACCACTCAAACTTAACATCTTTTTGAAGTAATCTCGTCAACAGAGTTGCAATCATTGAGAAACCTTTTACGAATCGTCTGTAATAACCGGTGAGTCCCAGAAAACTTTAGACTTCGAATACATTTCTTGGAGGCTTCTAATCCAATATTGCTAAAATCTTACTGAGATCTACTCGAATACCCGATGATGACACAATATGCCCCAGAAAACCAACTTCACGTAACCAAAATTCACATTTACTGAACTTTGCAAAAAGCTATTTATCTCGCAAAATTTGTAGCACTAATCTCAGATGTTCAGCATGTTCAAATTCATCACAGGAATAAATCAAGATGTCATCTATAAACACAATAATAAATCTATCCAAATACAGTCTGAAAATCCGATTCATTAGATCCATAAAAATGGCAGGTGCATTCGTTAGTCCGAAAGGCATAACTAAAAATTCATAATGTCCATACCTCGTTCGAAAAGTAGTTTTCGGTACGTCAGAGTCTTTAACTCACAACTAATAGTAACCTAATCTCAGATCTATCTTTGAAAACACTGTAACCCATTTATTTGATCAAACAAATCATCAATTCGCGGTAATGGATATTTTTTCTTGATCGTCACTTTATTGAGCTGTCAGTAATCGATACACATTCTCATAGTTATATCTTTCTTTTTCACAAACAAAATCGGTGCACCCCAAGGCGAGAAGCTCAGTCGTGCAAATCCTGTATCCGTTAACTCTTGCAACTGAGATTTCAATTCTTTTAATTCTGTTGGAGCCATTCTGTACAGAGCTATTGATATAAGAGTTGTTCCTAGCACTAATTCAATACCAAACTCTACCTCTCGGATTGGCGGCAAACCAGGTAACTCTTCAGGAAACACATTTGGATATTCACACACAACTGGCACTGATTCAATCTTCCTTCCAGCCACTTTCATATCAAGCACATGAGCTAAATAAGCTTCACAACCCTTATTCACATATTTCTGAGCTACTGAAGTAGCTTTCACTCGATATTTGCACTCGGATTGATTAGACCTGAAGTTACCAACACTAGCTACTGAAGTAGCTTTCAAACTCACAGGTGGTCTGTCTCGATCACGTCTAGAATAACCCACAGTAGCCTTTGAAAGGCTAAAATCATCTCAAAACTTCTTGGATGTCAAATGAAATGACTTACTCGATGATCTTTTTCGCGAATCTCTAGCTTCAAAATCAGCTTTTCTTTTCTCTTTCTCGAGTTCTTCAGCTTTGTATGCTCACTTGACGAGTACCACAAACTCTTTGATTTCCAGAATCCCAACTAACAGCTTGATGTCTTCATTCAAATAGTCTTCAAATATTTTACACATTATAGCTTCAGTCAAAACACATTCTCGTGCATATTGACTACAAATTCTCATTCATATTCTATAACAAACATACGGCACTGTTTCAGCTCAAGAAACTGTTTGCGTTTCTGATCTATGAATCTCTGACTGATGTGCTTCTTTCTCAACTTAGTCTGAAAAACTCTCAATTGAATCATTCTTTCAAAACCACAGATATCAGCATTTTGCACCAATGATTCATCGTATCTCTCAAAAGTGATACAGCACATTTAAGGCATTCATCAAGAGTACACGACATTTCATCAAACACTCATATCGTATTCTCGAGGCAAAACTCAGCTCTATCAGTATCATCATTGGTAGTAGCACGAAACTCTTCTACCTCATATTTTATAATTTTATCAACCAGAGGCTTACTTAAATCAATAGGATTCATAAGTTGTGGCATATGACAGGGACTTGTGGAGGATTAGACAGGGGTGAAGGTTATGGAGCGGCCAGATTAGTTCTAATATACTGAGTGAACCACTCATTCATAATCTAGAAGAAGGCTAGCTTAGCCTCTCCCTAATGGATACTCGTAATCAGCCAAGAATCAGTTCGTGCTACTCCTTGAACAAGAGCGGGCACATTACTTTCCATATCATCAGCTACGGCTCGATCAGGATTCATTTACTATACGATAAATACATCTTAACTATCAAGAATCATCACATTATCACAGTTTATATATATGGCATGTATAGCTAGACTCACGCACGCTACGTTAGTCCTACAATCGACTAAACTGTAGCTCTGATACCAATTATCGATGCTGGCACACCATGCAACCGTACTATCTCCGCCACATACAATTTGGCCAACTTCTGAAGTGAGTAATCGGTTCGGACTGGTATGAAATGAGCAGATTTCGTGAGTCTGTCCATAATCACCCAAACCGAATCCTTCTTAGAAGGTGTCAACGGCAACCCACTTACAAAGTCCATAGTTACCCTTTCCCACTTCCAAAATGGTATCTTTACCGGCTGTAACAATCCTGAAGGTAGTTGATGCTCGGCCTTCACTTGTTGACATGTCAAACATCTCCCTACAAATTCGGTCACTTCTCGCTTAAGCCCAGGCCACCAATATTGCTCTCGCAAGTCTCGATACAACTTACACCCTCCTGGATGCATAGCACAAGGTCCATTATGTGCCTCTTTCAAAATCATCAATCTCAAGTCGGAGTCTTTCGTCATACAAATTCTTCCTCGAAAACAAAGAACTCCCTCATTATTTAACCCAAAATCTGGATTCTCCCCTTCTCAACTTGCTGAAATCGAGAAACCAATGACTCGTCCTCCAACTGCTGCTTCTTAACCTGTTCTACCCAAGTCGGTCTTACTTACAACTCCACCAATAAACTTCTGTCGTCATACAAACTTAGACGAGCAAACATCGCCTTTAATTCTGCCACAGCCATTCGACTTAGTGCATCAGCCACGACATTCGCCTTACCTGGATGGTACTCAATCGAACAATCATAGTCCTTTAACAACTCTATCCACCTTCGCTGCCTAAGATTCAGCTCCTTTTGAGTCAGCAAGTACTTAAGACTCTTGTGATCCATATAGATGATGCATTTCTCCCCATACAAGTAATGCCTCCATATCTTAAGTGCAAAGATTACTGCTGCCAATTCCAAGTCATGCGTAGGGTAGTTCACCTCGTGCGGCTTAAGCTGTCGTGAAGCATAAGCGACCATTTTACCCTCTTGCATCAACACGCAGCCCAAACCTACACGTGACGCATCGCTGTACAAGTGAAATCCTTACCAGACTCTGGCTGAATCAACACTGGCGCTTCCGTCAAAACCTTCTTCAACTTCTCAAAAGCCTCTTGCTGCTTATTTGTCCAAAAAAAAGGTGCTCCCTTCCCTATAAGTTTCGTTAACGGTGCTGCCAACACAGAAAATCCTTCCACGAATCTCTGATAATAACCTGCCAACCCCAGAAAACTTCGGATCTCTGTTACCGACCTCGGTGGCTTCCATTCCAAAATTGCTTCAATCTTTCGAGGGTCCACCTTGATCCCCTCGGCAGACACAACATGCCCCAAGAAGGTAACTTCTTTCAGCCAAAACTCCCACTTACTAAACTTTGTATAAAGTTGCTTTTCCCTCAACACTTGCAGCACTACACGAAGATGCTCATCATGCTTCTCTTCCGTTTCCGAATACACTAAGATATCGTCAATAAAAACAACTACGAACCAATCCAAGTATGGTTGGAACACCCGATTCATCAAATCCATGAATGTCGCCGGTGCATTAGTCAGTCCAAACGGCATTACCAGAAACTCGTAATGACCGTATCGAGTCTTGAATGCCGTCTTATAAATATCCCCCTTTTTAACTCTTAATTGATGATACCCTGACCGAAGGTCGATCTTAGAAAATACCGAGGCTCCTTTTAATTGGTCGAACAGATCGTTGATTCTTGGTAACGGGTACTTGTTTTTGATAGTCAGTTTATTCAACTGCCGATAGTCAATACACATACGCATAGTCCCATCTTTCTTCTTTACAAATAGTACCGGTGCGCCCTACGGGGAAACACTTGGTCTTATAAACCCTCTATCCAACAGTTCCTGTATCTGAGCTTTCAATTCCACCAATTCCTTTGGTGCCATCCTATAAGGTGCAATGGACACAGGAGCTGTTCCAGGTAATAAGTCGATTCCAAACTCGACTTCTCTGCTTAGGGGTAATCCAGGAATTTCATCTGGGAATACATCCTGAAATTCCTTAATAGTCTAATCGACTCTACCGTTATCTCCTCAAGTCCAGTTTGACTTACAGGGGCCAAGTACGCCTCACAGCCTTTCCGAATCAACTTCTCAGCTCTTAAAGCCGAAACAACATTGGAAAAATAATCCCTTCGTTCCCCTATGACCATTATCTCCTCATCTTCAGCAGTTAGTAGTACCATCCTCTTTGCAGCACAATCCAACGTCACCTCGTGCTTAGCTAACCAGTCCATTCCCAAGATAAGATCAAAATCCCCAAATAGAAACTCCATCAAATCTCCTTCAAATACTTGATCTTGTGTCACTAATGGTATCGCCCTAAAAAGTTTATCTACCTTAACCGAATGTCCCAATGGACTTATCACCGATACCCCACTCACAGTCTCCTCAGGAAGCACATCCAAAGCCTCAGATACATCACAAGCTACATACGAGTGAGTGGAACCCACATCAATCAAACCAGTGTAAGGCATGCTATGAATGAAGAACGTACCAGTTACAACATCAGGAGCGTCACCCTCCTCACGACATCGTGCAGCATAAACCAATGCTGGTTGTCGAGCTTCAGCGTGTCCAGCACCCCTTACAGGTGCCCCACATCCTCGTCCATTACCATTGCCACCTCTACCTTGCCTACGACCCCTCTGTGGTGGTGGTCCTCCTCGCCGTGGTTGGACATCCCTTTGCTCTGCAGCTAGCTTCTGAGCTGTCCTCCGAGAACACTCTCTGAACTTATGCTCCTTAGACCCACATCGAAAACATGCTCCAGTTCGTTTCTAGCACTCCCCCGTATGCACCTTACCACAGTCCTTGCAAGCCTGTGGTCTATAAGTATTTACTGGAACTGCTCGAACCGGTTCCTCCATCCTTGCTCTTTTAACATTTCGATTTGTGGCACTTGAGGGTCTAAAATCCCTCTTAAATCTGGGTCGATCCTTCTCACGATTCTGTCGCACAGTCAGCTTTACCTCCTCGGCTATCTTAGCCTTCTCTACCAATGCAGCAAAACCACGCTCCCTCTGTGGAGCTATCAATATCCTAAGCTCATCGCGGAGACCATCCTTAAATCAGACACTGCGCTCATATTCAGTTTCCACAATCCCACTAGCATATCGACTCAGCCTCAAAAATTCTACCTCATACTCTGCTACAGTCTTATCACCCTGAGTCAGATTCAAGAATTCCTTCCGACGAGCATCCACATAGCTTTCTCCAACATACCTCCCTTTAAAAGCAGTTTTGAACAATTCCCAGGTTACTTGCTCAATTGGGGTACTCTCCCTTATGGTGATCCACCATCGGTATGCCTCGTCACGTAGCAGTGACACAGCTCCTTTCAGCTTTTGCTCCACTGAGCAGTCTAGATCGTCCATGATCCGTTCTGTTGCCTCTAGCCAATATCCTACCACATTTGGGGCTACTCCAGATACACCCCTAAACACTTCTGCTCCGTTGACCCGGAGTCGCTCCGATATAGACCCCCTATTCACTGTCCCAGTACTAGCTCTAACAACTCTTTCTAAAACCCTTAACATGGCTTGGGACAAAGCGTCATCCCCCGCAGCCCAATCACAAGACCCAGTCTCCGTTGTTGGTGGCACAGATGCCTCCTCAGCTGGCCTATTCCCTGAGGATGAAGATTCAGCTTGCACCCTTCTGCGACCACGTCCGTGGCCTCATCCACGAACTCCTCTTGTACTCATATCGACTTATCTGATTTATGAATTTTATGAAATTAGTATAATGTTCCACTGTTTATTAGGAAAATGTCTTATGGAAATGTGGCAGTTCAAGAATTGCTTTCGTATCGTCGTAGTCTAGCTACAGTCTCATTTCTACCGTTTCACAGTTTTACCCTATCTACAGTATCATAGTAGAGTCTCAGCACTATTCATAATATCATATCATTATCATATAGCGTAAAGAAAATATACTTACAGATTGGTGCCGGGGATTCAGTGCGCCACCTCTTTCTCCAATCCAAAACTTGAAAACCATGTTTTTGATCACCGAAAATAGAAGTTTGAAAACTTTGATTTGAAAACACCCTTTATTTTGAACTCTTGATTTAAAACAGAAAAACTTGGACCATTTTAACATGTATATTCTGTAAAGCATCTTTGAAAAGAATTTTCAAAAGCCATTTCCAAAAATACCCTTCTTAGGCCTAAGTTTTTTTGAAAAATTTTTTGAACCCGATCCACAGTCGAGTTGTTGCAACCTAGGCTCTGATACCACTAAATGTAACACCCCAAACTCGGCCCAGACGTTATGGCCGAATCTGACGTACCACATTGGAGTTGAAAACCCACGTTCCGTGTTAGTGTTTTAAAAACCATATATTTTGTTGAGTTAACGAAGTGTATCGAAGCTGGCCACCAGGTAGGTATCCGAGACAGAGGAGGTGAGCCATGAAGGCTGCTTAAGTGCCAAGCTCTTTGATTGGATCCAATCCTAGACATGCCCACAACCATAGCCACACTTTGCTATATCGAGTTTTAAAAATGTTTAAGTGGACCTCTTTGATAAATTGATTAATCGCGGCGTTGAGCTATTTTGAAAACAAGTATCGTTTTGAAAACACGTTCTAAGTCTAGCCCATTTGAATAATTATCAACCAGGTTTAAAGTTATTAAAATTAAAATAATCCCGAAAAGAAATAAAAGAAAAGTTAAAAATGGCCTTATTACAACCCAGAAATAAATAATAAATAAAGGAAATTTAATGAAAACCAACGCTTATTTAAAAGCCCAAAGGCGATCACCATGGCTACTCTGAATCCCCTTCGGCCCAAGTCCCCACATCAAGGCTCACCTGTAAGGATATGGAAAGGGGGGGTGAGTTTGGAAACTCAGTGTGCAACAAGCCCCTTTCAGAGTCCAAAATAATAACAGCCTATTGGGCCTAAGCCCAAATCCAATCTCAACATGTACTGGGCCATAGCCCTTTTCATATTTCATATTTCATAACACTAGGCCGAAGCCTTTTCATATTTAATATTACTGGGCCAAAGCCTTTACTGTAAACGGTATGGCCCATAGGCCCATTTCAATATCACATGTAATGTTAATGAGAGAATGCAAGCCCATTTGGGGAGACTACTCAACCCACCATCCGCTACTCTCCATCCGGACCAACCAACACTCCATGTGGGGTGGGGATTAACTCAACCCACCCCGCCATAACACTACACTGGCAGCATAGCTACTTTAACATATAACTGGAGGCCTAGCCTCTTTTAATAACTGGGGCAAAAGCCCTTTTAATAACTGCGGCATAAGCCCTTTAATAACTGGGGCATAAGCCCTTTAATAACTGGGGCATAAGCCTTTTAATAACTGGGGCATAAGCCCTTTTTCACTTCCTCCATTCATATAAAAACCCAACCCAATGCATTTATGAATACAGCATGTGCATATCATACATATCATGTGCATATCATACATGTTATGTGCATATCATACATACCATGTTTTTCAAAATCCAATGTATTAAATTCATATTTAAACCCTAGGGGTATAATGGTCATTTTTACCTAGGGGCAAAATGGTCATTTTCATGTTATAAGGGTAATCTTGTAATTTTACCAAAAATTAAGGTTTTCATGTTCATTAACGGTTACTAACAATTCATGGGTTCAAACAGTGATTCTGGCCCATTTTTAGCGAAATCGAGTTATTGGGCCTAAAACCCCTAATGGGCCCTACTTAGCCGATTTTGCCATCTAGGCCCATTTAGCCTATATCCATAACAGTATTAACAGTCTTAACACGTAATTTAACAGATTTTCGTTTTCTACCAATTTTTCCCAAATGGGCCTGAAAGCCTATTGGGCCCTATTGCAGCCCCTCGAGGCCCAACTTACCGTGAATGCCAAAAATCACGTTCTTACCGTTTCCATTGTTCCTGATCATCAGCTCATCGATTCTAACTAACTAGTGAGTGTTTGCTTGCTCATAAGTCCTTGAAATGCCAGAATTTCAGCATTTCTGCTTTTCGACATTTATCGCTTTAAGCTTATGATAAAGGGTTCGTTACACACCTGTTTGGCGATATTCCTCGACGAGATCTCCTACACAATTTCTCCTATAATCCATCATTAATAATCAGCTTCCCATAATTGAACTAAACCAAAAATCATCTAATATTAATACTTACACATTCGGCCACCATCCATAATGGCCTTAGGAATCTTACCTTTGTCGCGATTGATGACTAGGTCTAGCCACTCCAGAGATCCAAGCTACCCCAAGTCGACACTACACCTTGCTGCTCCTCCACCAAATAGACCACAAAAAATATTACAAGAGGACCCCATAAAGCCTATACCCATATTCGGCCATCTCCCTAAATTATAGGGTTTCGGCTTTTGGCCAACAGTTACTCTAGGAATCGTTTAGAGTTTGGGCACTTACCACAGTCTTTCTCCTCTTGAATCCGGATGCCTAAAAGGTAAAGGAATTGAACACCAACAATTGAAAAGGAAAGAAAAGGTTGCTGGTCACAAAGAATTAGCACCCCATAGCTTCACTGATTTTGGCTTTTGCGGTATTTCGGCAGAAGTAGAGATAAAGGAAAGAAATAATGGGTGAATGAAGGGAAATAATGGGCTAGTTTGAAAGAAAGAGAAGGAAGAAAAAATGGACGAAGAGATGGTAGGGAATTTTTACACTTAAGCCCCTAAAATTACACATTTATTCAATTTAGTCCCTATTTCTTAAATACACAAAATTCACAAAATTTGACAAAACTCATGCTTAGCCAAATTCTCTATAGGTCCCTAGCAGCCCATATTTTTCATTTATTTCACAATTTAACCCCTCAATTTACACTTTTCATAATTTAATCCTATTTAAGAATTTTCACTAAAAATCACTTTATAAAATATAGATATCTATCATCAAGCTTTAATAATTCATCATCAAATATTCAAGAGCAAATAAATTCATCAATGAAACTTTCAAAATCATCAACACTTTCAAAAATTGAGGCATGGGCTAGCTAGTACTCAAAACAACGATCACAAAAATGAAGAAATCATCAAAAACTGAGCTCAAATCATACCTTAATCAAGCTAGATTAGTGCCGAAATCTAAATGCTCTCCAAAGCTTTATTTTCTTTGTATATTTGGCCAAGAAGAAAGAAAATAATCCAAATTTTGGCTTTTTTAATTAAATTAACTTTAATAACTAAATTACTATTTTACCCTTAATTAAAACATTAACTAAACATTTAGTGGTTGGACATTTATGTCAAATTCTACTAATCATGGTCTGATTACAACTTAAGAACCTTTCATTTAATAAGTCATGACAATTAAGCACTTTTAACAAGTGAAATGCAACTTTTGCATTTTACGCGATTTAGTCATTTTTCTCAAATTGAGCTATTAAACGATAAAATTATATTATGAAATTTTCACACATATATATTCACATGCTGTAAATACCAAAAATAATATTAAAATAATTTTTTGACCTCGAATTTGTTGTTCCGAAACAACTATTTCTATTTAGCTAAAATGGGGTTGTTACATCGCATATGGGGTTGTTTAACTTCACAGTAAGGGAGGTAATTTCAGAGTTAACACTCAGTGCTTGAAACACTATTGGGGGGATAAAATTGAGCGGGATAAAATCTCATTCATTTTATCAGATACTTAGATTTTTATTCTTCTTTTTAATAAATGACTTAGGCTATATTTTCTTGATTAGTATGTTGAAATAAATTTTGTCTAGGAGATTGAAACTTAAGCGGGACCACTTGTAAGCCTTCCAATCTTTCCTGGGAATTGATCTTAACATAATCTTCTAAGAAAATATTTCCTAAGTGCCAAAATAAAATTTTAAATTCCAAAATAAAAGGGTCAATCTTAATCTAAATTCTAGTTTACATTTCAATTTTCAATAATCTTTAAATCCGTGGACTTAATTGAATAATTTACAATAATTGGTTGTTCTTTTTGTAAATAATGAAATTAGTTGCCTTTTTCTGTAAATATTTTTAAAACAACTAAAGTAAAGGTTTTTATTTTTTAATAAATAAGACGATAATAACTAATATATAATTATATTTTATATAATTATATATTAGTTGGTATAAACTTTGTATAGGATTAGAATTATTTGATATTTTATTTAAGAGTTTTTTTATTTTTAATAAATAGAGTAATAGAAAATAATATATTTTATATTATATTAATTGTTATTTACTTTATATGACATTATGACTTAAAATATTTTACTACTAATTTGTTCTAAGAATTTGAGTTGAACTCCCCATACTCACACTTTAAATATCACCTTTGTAACACCCCTTACCCGTGTCCCAGCTGGGGCAGGGTACGAGGCATTACGAGACTTTCAACACATGCATACAAACAATTTCGGGTCATAGAGTTTTGCTCAAATTTAAAACTTTCACACTTCCTCTTAACGACCCTAATATGAACCTACGAGGCCCCATACACACTTTGGAAACGGTTTGGAAATAAACCGAAACACTTTTGAAAACTTTGAACAATTTCAATGCAAACAAGGGCACAAGCCCATGTGGGAGGATGGCACGTCTGTGTGTCCTCTTAACACGGCCATGTTGAAGGCTCGTGTGGCTCATACGGCCTGAGCATATCGGGACACGCCCGTGTCCCTAACCCGTGCGGATTTATTTCTCGATTCGAACCTATAGAGATTTTCACACTACTTGACACATGCTCATGTCCATTGCCCGTGTCCTTCATACGGCCACGACACGCTTGTGTCTCAACCCGTGTACAAAAACCTTGGCATTCTATTTCTGACGTCATCAACCATTTAGGGGCACACGGCCAAGGCACACGCCCGTGTGCTAGGCCGTATCCTTCACACGGTTGAGACACATGGCCGTGTCTCTACCCGTGTGGCTACTACTGGGTATTCTGTTTTGCCAAATTTAGGTGCAGGGGACACACGGCCTGATTACACGCCCATGGGGCAAACCGTGTGTCACACACAGTCTAGACACACGCCTATGTGCCTACCTGTGTGGACAAAAACAGGGCTATTTACCAAGCCTTTTTATCACCCTTACTTACACCAACCTACAAAAACATCAAACAACACCAATACCACATAAACACATAACCATATCAGCCAATACCTAGACATCCATACATCGTTTCCAAGCTATTTCCTATCACATACAACATCTCCTACTTATCAACACAAACCATGCAACAAACACACCTATGAGAATTTTTATCAAATGCATTAAATAATAATCAATATTAGCGAACATCGATAGCGTATACAAAATGAATATCACATCCATATGAGCCAACACTTCTGGCTAAACCAACATGACATTAAACAAAAAGACCAAGTCCCTATACATGCCACGCTCAAAACATTTAAACTAACTATACCAAAAATCTTAGGTCATAGTGTGATCAATGCCTCCGACGTCCCTTGATTCTCGAGCTAGCTTAGCGGCACTATAAGAAAATGGAAAAGAGAGGAAGGAAGCATAAAGCTTAGTAAGTTACAAGTAAATATTTAACATTGCTTTACCAAGTAACATCATACTCATAACATATCATACACTTGCACAAGATTCTCGAATGACTATAGACATAACTTACTCATTTTCATCCTTACTATTCATATACATAACCCGAGCTCATTCTTATGAGTTTCGTGTAGGTACCTTTACCACTTGCAATATAATCATAACTTTTCTCAATCATAATATAATTTTTAAATTACTCGTTGAACCAGTTGGAAAAATAAATGGATACCCGATAGGCCTCATACAAAAGGGTAAGATGTCGATACCATGTCCCAAACATGGTCTTACACTGGCTCTCATATATCGGTGTCGATGCCATGTTCCAAACATGGTCTTACACCTGCCTACATGTCAAGGCCGATGCCATGTCCCAGACATGGTCTTACACTAGCTCTCATATAAATGCCGATGCCATGTTCCAAACATGGCCTTACACTGGCTCACATATCGAGGCCGATGTCATGTCTCAAACATGGTCTTATGCTATGTCTCAAACATGTTCTTACACTAGCTCTCATATCAATGCTGATGCCATGTTCCAAACATGGTCTTATACTAGCTCACATATCGCTAGTATCACGGCATGGATATCTGATCTATTCCTATGGTTCAACCGGGAGTTTTACCACATCAAATCTCATCATGCTTATTCGTAACAAGATCGAACATTTCAGCAATATCAATTATTTAATGCATAATAACAATAGAATTGTGATATTTACGTGTAACTTACCTCGGTATACAAAATATGGGCGACTAGTTTGAATTAGTCTACTAGCTTGGTCTTCCCCCGATCTAGGTCCGGATTTCGTATTTCTTGATCTATAATGATAAAATTAACTAATTTAATCATCATATCAATCAAGACATTTCATAATTCTTATTTTGGAAAAATGACCATTTTGCCCTTAGATTTTCATAAAATTACGATTTTGTGCTTAGGCTCGTAAAACAATTTTCATCGAATTTCCACATTAACCAAGCCTACTCGAAACTACTTTAAGTCTATAGCATCTCACAATTCCAATTATTTTACACATTTGCAGCCTATTTTATTAACTTCACAAAATGATCTTTTTAAGTGTTTTCATGAAAACCACTTCACAAAAGTTGTTTATTTAACAACCATGATTCATTTTCCTCTATAAAAATTTAGTAAACAACATGAATACTCTCATGGTAAAACCCTAGACTTTCAACCATTTTGCAAAATAGTCCCCTCATTAGCTAGATTGAACTATAAAGGTTCCAAAAACACAAAAATCAACAAAAATGACCATCAAAATCACTTACTTGCAAGGGATAGAAGTTGCTGAAATTTCAAGCTTCCAAAACCCCTATTTTTGCTGATATTTTTGGTGGAGAGGAGGAAGATGAAAAGGTGATTTTTTTATTTCATTTCTAGTCAAATTTGTCAACAAAACCTCACCTAACCTTTGACATTCTCATTTTCTTGTCTCTATGGCCGGCCATCACTCTCCTAAAGGCCTATTTTCACATTAAGGACCTCTAATTTAAGGTTCTCTAGTTATATGACACTTCTAATTAGTAGAACACAAATTTTGCCTTTTATGTGATTTAGTCATTTTTTGAAATTAAGCAAGAAATTGCTAAAATAGTCCACCAAAATTTTCATGCACTCATTTAATCATGCTTTATCAAATAAAATAATATTAAAAATAATTTCTCTAACCTTGGATTTGTGATTCTGAAACCACTGTTCTAACTAGGTCCAAAATCGGGCCGTTACAACCACTACCTTTACCTTTTCTTCCATCAATCCTAGCACCCTCCACCCTTCAAACGCCACGTCCCAAGTTGCTAGTAGTAGCAACCACAAGCTCCAATCTCACCCACTAGTAGTTGAGCACGACTAGCAGCCACCAGCACGTTACGCACACCATCACTCGTTCCTACTTTCTGGCCTATCAACCCACACGCACATCAGCCTCTTCAACCCACACATTTTGCAACTCATGCCTACCCCTGCTCGCGCACTAGCCCTGCGTCCTGCCTTACGTACTACTAATATTGCTGCCCCTTTATGCATGCACGAACTTACATTTCTGCACTTACGTGTCTTCCTTCACTGCTGCTCCATGTGCTGTTCATAATCCAACCCTTGCAAGCTGTTGCTATCCCCGACCCATCACATGTTTCTTCTTGCCTTAACCTATGCGCACCCTTGCACCATCTCATCATCACAAGTTGCCACAACCTCAAGCCATAATCCATCAACGTTACACCTCTGAGATTCACCAACCAATTACCCTCCAACCAACCTAAAATTGACATATTTAGCTTTGCATTTTACTTATTTTATTGAGTTCTTAATTTTTGTACATAAGTGGTAAGAAAATTTTCTCTTAAATTTTAAATTTGATTTAACTATTTAATTTCTCAATTTCTTGAATTATTTTATGAAAATTGAATTTTTGAGAAAATATTCATTTCCATCTTATGTTTAGGTTAATCATGCCTCACAAAAGAACTCGTGCCTCTGTCCAAGTTGAAGAATCACAAAACAAATTCCACTATGAAGAAGCCAAAGCGAAACACGACAACATTTTAAAAAATCAACAAATGCTCTCAAAAAAAGGCTTTACATTGAAAGAAAGCAATTACACTAATTTCATGGGAGTATTAGAAAAGTTACTAAAGCTTTAAATTGGGAAGTGTTTTGTGAGAAAAGACCAAATGCAAATGAAAAGCTAGTTCGTGAATTTTATGTGAACTTAACTCAAGTGAACTAATAGAAGTTTCTGTCCAAGGAATTAAGAGACCAATAAACTCAAACACTATTAATGAACCTGATTTTGAAAATGACGAATATTCTTCCTTAATGGAAAATATTGAGGCTGAAAAGTTGCAAGAAATTCTTGAGGAACTTGCAGTCCCAGGTTCTAGGTGGACTGTATCAAAGCATGGAACTCACTTATCACAAAGAATATTTGATACCACTAATGAAGGTATGGATTTAATTCATTCAGTTTAGCCTTATGCCTATTTCTCATGGGACCACAATTTCATTAGAGAGAATGGTCTTGTTAAAGTCAATTTTAACAGCAAAGACCATTAATGTGGGAAAAATTATTCTAAGAGAAATTTAAAATTGTGCTACTAAATGTTCTGGTCCAGCATACTTTCCCTTTACGATAACAATTTTGTGCTTGAAAGCTAAAATTCTTGCAAACGTAAAGAAAACAAATTATAGCCAAGACATAATCGCAGATTGGGACCTTGTCCAAGTAGCAGGAGATTTTGTTATGCAACAACGAGCTAAATCGAGTGAGGATCTCGAAGAAAAGATGATCCTGCAGAGATCGACCCAATACAGTCAGTTGAAATCACTGATAAAGCAAAACCAACTAAACCAATGACTGAACCTGTCATGGTGACCTCAACATTCAGAACTCATTTGCCTCGCCCATATCTTCATGATGAGCTATCACAGTTGATGGACCTAATGAAACATATGCAGTGGTAGCAACAAGCTTATTGGAGATACTAAAAAATACGGGATGATTCAATGAGAAGCGCTTTTATTAAAATATTCCATGACTCGTTTATTTTTGTGCTTTAGTTTTTAGATTTTATATTTAAACCATAGAGTCCAATATTGAAGAGGGAATGAAGCGATTCAAGAAAAAACAAGGACAATGGAGAAAAAGATGAGTTGGATTCTAAGGGATCTACAAATAAATAAAAATGGGGGATCTTTACTTTACTTTATTTTCTTTCTTAGGATATTTAAAGTTTCTAGGATTAGGTTCTTTTAGGATTTTATTTCACTCATAATAAAATAAGAGGTGGAAATCATCAATAAAATGGAACAAATTATAAAATAAGAAGTGTGGCAATATATATGTACATGTCTAGGATTAGATTTACTTAGGAAAAGCTTGGTATTTAAGCGATCAAACTTGATTCACCTACTTTTTCTAAGGTCTTATTTGGTGTACAGTATCTATTCACGTCTATATTTTTATTCTCTGTATTGTTCTTAACAATGGGGGCATTGTTCATCTTAAGTAGGGGGACTTCAAATTGAAAAAAAGTTTCAAAGATACATTATTCTTATAATTATGATTAAGTTATATTTTGTTCAAAAAATTTGAATCTTTGTTAATTTTGCTAACTTCTAGTATAAATAAAGTTCTATTATCTCAATAATTGCTATGTTAACTAAATTATGACATAATGTTACTCTTAATAAAGTTTGTAAATCATACCATAAAATTGTTAATTCTTTAGGAGAGCTAGACATGCATGAAAGTTTAAGTCTCTAGAATTGACTTAGTAATTTCTTGAGGCGAAATCCTAGGAAGCATGGAATTTTGAAAATGACTTAGGCAAACTTTTGTTTGGATCGTTTAAGTCTTTCAAGCCAACCTTAATGAATATTTATCCCTTGAAACCCAACTTTAAGACTATATGGCCTAATTTTATTTGAACCTTTGCAATATTTAGTATCACTTCTCTCATAATTATCTCTAAATTGTCTCAAACACTAGACTCAGTGTATCCATAATATTCTCTTAAAATAAGTTGGAGGGAGTTGAAAAGAAGTACCAAATGCTCAAAAAAATTTGTAGTACATACAGTAAAATGCTCATGAAAAAAAGACATACGTACTGAAAAGAAATAAATGTACAAAAGAGCATGTGAAAGAAAAATGAGTTGGAGTATTGAAGGTACTTATTCTGAAGGTCTAACGCAAGCTAAGCCTAGTGTTTTTAACTTAAATTTATCTATCTTTTACCTACCCCTAGCCCAGCCATGTTACATCCTATTTAAAAGACCTTTCGATTCAGATTTCTGTGCTGCCGACATTAATGGAGAGAAATTGCTAAGTTCAATATATGAAGACTTAAGTTAAACTTAGTGTTTGCAGTTTACTCTTAAATAAGGGAATAAAAATTAATTGGTAAGAATTAGCATATCTTTATTAATAAGCATTTAGTCTCTTCTTGTTATCATGATCACGATTGAGAATAATTCGAACAATATGTACACTAGAGCTGTATAATTTCAAAATTCTTGTTCTTGAGCATAATTACACCAAACTCATGTTTGTAAGGGAAATGTGTTTTAAATATCTTTTTAAAAGGTGATTTCAATCAATTTCTTGTTCTATTTGTTCATTACTTGAGATGAGTAATGAATTAAGTTTGGGGTGTGGAAACACAAAAATATATAAACTTTTTTAGCACCTTTTGAACTCTAATTCATGTATTTTCGTAGTATTTTTTGTCGAAATTTATAATTTAATTATAAAATAATTAATTTAAACTTAAATTATTAACATATTGAATTTTAATTATTTTTAGAATAAATTTTCACAAAATTGGTTTATTTTTGATAGTTTTACACAAAATGTAAAAATTTGCTCAGTAAACACCTCAAAAAGCTTGAACCGTTAGGGTAATTTTTGTATGAAGTGAATCAAGAGCATGGTTAAATTATTTTCCAGCCAAGGGTGGTCCAAATAATTATTATATTATTTACTTTATATTTAATTTTATCCAAAATTCATTGGGTTAAAAATTAATATCAAGCCTAAAGTAGAAAGAGACCTAGTATGCTGAGTATGGAAAACTAATCCACCAAGCAAATTGGTAGCCCAAAACCATCCCTATAGCTCATCCAATGAGCTGATTTTTTCTAATTTTTATGCTTTCAAAATAGCCCTTGAGCTTCCCCTAAATGCTATTCAAACCCCTCCACTTTTTGTGCCTTTATATTTTTGCCTCAAGCTAAATATAGCAAAGTTGAAACATTCAAACTTTGCACCATGTTTGGCGGAGAGTGAATGGCTGAAATTTATTTCCTATTTTTAGTAGTCATTCACACCTATAAATACGTCTATTCCCTTGTCATTCAACATACCATTCATTCTCACACATCTCTCTCTTTCTCTTACTCTCTCTCCTCCATTCACTTCTTTGTTTTCCCTTTTTTCTTTTTCATTCCCTTGACGATTTCCCTCTTGAAAAAGAGCATTCCTCCACCTTGTAATAGCAGCATTCAATTTTTCATAGATGCCTCGACTCAATAAAATGGGCAGAGGAGAAGAGGAGTACACTAGTCTAGCTCCAGAGAAATACTGGATTTGCTTCCTAGTTCCTTTCTCTTTAATTTTCTTGTTTATGTTGTGATTATGAATATGAATGATTGTTGTGTTGTTGTTCTTGTTCTAATTAAAATGTTTTAAATTTAATTCATTTTAGATTGATTGCATCCTATCCAATTAAATTATTAAAATCATGTTTGTGTTATTATAGGTATTGGTAAGTTGTTCAATTAAATAAAATCAGGCTTATGTTATACTTGCATTGTAAAATGTAAGGTAACGAATGAATTAATTATTAAATGTCTTTGAAATTGTAATTAATTGACAAAATATTTAATTGAAGATGGTTTAATCTTCTAAAGTAGCTGAGGATTAAATTAGTGACGGTATTAAACGGTACATTAGCCTCGCATAACTTGCAAGATTATTGTGATTAAACTTTTTCAATATAGAAATGTATTATTACCTCATTTTATCTTATATGTGCTCATGAAGATTGATTAACTTTTTGAATCGACATTGAAAAATGTTCAAGAGATTGGTCAATTTAGTATGTATTTGCAATAGTTAACAAATTACCAAGTTGCCATGAAAATATTCGCAACAATATGAACAAAGGTTTAGTAATTCTAAGTTAAGGAATGTAACTGATCTAACACAATTATGTCATATTGATTAAAACTCATCTTTTTGAAATCGTAGATTAGAATTTTTACTTTTTATTTTTATTACTTAGTTAATTTTTAGTTTTTGAATCATTTCTTCAAAACAACATATTTTTCCCATCACCAAAGTGTTTGATTCACATTTCATAAATATTTTTCTTTCATAGTCTTTGTAGGTACAATAACTTGTCATTTACTTGTCATTTTATTACTTGATATGATTGTGTACACTTGCACATTTCCATCACCCCAGTAGGATATGGCGACACCATCGATAGTCTTGGAATAAGGTTCTCCAAGGCAAGTGGATATCACGATACCCTAGGTGGATGTTGCGATACCATTGTAGGTTGTCTTCATCTAGGTCCTTGTGTGGGCATCATGACCTTCATGCTTCAATGACGTGATACCCCTTTGTTTGGTTATGTTTTTACATAATTTTGGGCCTCCATCAAGTACCTACAACACTCAATCGAACGTTATGTCCCCTAATGGTTCAGTTGGCCAATTTGGGTATCAAAATGAGTAAAACGAGGCAGTTACACTTATTCAATTGAAAACCTAAAACTACTAAAAACTAAGCAAAAGACACGAAATTACGCAGAAAAGATCCTTAAGTATAATGAGGAAGCCTAATTTGATATAACAAATTATGGCATATCAGTGAGCAAACCAGTGAATTTAACATAAGTAGTGAGAAGAGTTATACTTCTATAATAGATTGTGGGTTTCGAATGATACAAGTTTGAAACGAGATATTCTCCATGAATCTCACAATAGTACATATGCGGTGTATCCAGGTGACAAAAAAATGTATAATGACTTGAGGTTGTTCTACTGTTGGCCAAACATGAAAAGGGAGATACCCATATACGTAACCAAGTGTTTGGTGTGCCAACAAATAAAAGCAGAACATCAAGTTCACTCAGGATTATTGCAACTTGTATTTATTCTTGAATGGAAGTGGGATTGAGTCACTATGGATTTTGTAATTCTATTGTTGTTATTTCCAAAAAAGAATGACTCAATTTGGGTGATAGTTGACAAATTAACGAAGTCTGCTCATTTTATTCTGATGAGAGTTGATTATTCACGGGAGAAACTGGCTAAATTGTATACTGTTGAAATTGTGAGATTGCATGGAGTGCCATTTTTTATCATTTCAAATCGGGATTTGAGATTTACTTCTAGCTTTTGGGGCAAATTAAATGAAGCTTTAGGCACAAGGTTGAACTTCAGTACAACGTTTCACCCCCCAGACTGAAGACCAATCAGAGCTATTAATTCAAATACTCAAAGATATGTTATGATGTTGTGTAATTAAATTCGAGGGAAGCTAGGAAAGATTTCTACCTTTGGCTGAATCTGTATACAATAACGACTACCAATCATGTATCAAAATGGCACTTTACGAAGCCTTGTGTGGTCATAAATGTCAAATTCCTCTAAATTGGATAGAGTTGAGTTATAAAAAGTTGGCAGGTGTAACACCCCAAACCCGGCCTAGATGCTACGGTCGAATCTGGTGTGTTGAATCAAAGCGTCATTCAAAAATCAAGTTGTCGATAAAAGTTTATTTCTAAAAGTAAAACCTTTTGTACGGGGTTAGCAAATCATCTCGTCACATACGTTTGCTCAAAATATTTGCCTTTGGGATATTAATTCAACTTAAATCATGGAAGCACTTTTGAAAACTTTGTTGTTTAAAGCTCGTGTTCTTTAGAAAATTGTGAATAGTTTGAAAACTCGAGTTTTCCTAGACTAGCAGTTTAATATAATAAATAAAAAGCCCATTAAAAGTTAAAAACCCCCAAATGGCCTTATTATATAACTAAAACCCAAATATGAAAGCTTAAATAAATTGAGTTATTAACAACCAATCTACGGACGTGTGGCCACCACTAAGTCCCTCGCGGCTATAAATTGTCTAAGCCTGGGGATTACCTGCACAGTTAAAAGAAGGGTGAGTTTACGAAAACTCAGTATGTAATCCCCTCTCGGTCAACAGTAATAGTGCAGACAATAATGGTCTAGATCTGAGCCCTATTTATTAACAGTACAATCTGGGCCTAAACCTTATGCAGTAACAGTGTGGGCCTATGCCCAAAATAGTATAATCACAATACAGGTATGCAACCCAACCCAATCAATCTTGCTCACCACCCGTACCGACCAACTCACCATATGGGGATTAAATCGACCCACCAAACCAACTCACTAATATCTCAGCGTAGATGCTAATAGTAATGCAGCAAAGTTGCTAATAGCGGTAAACGTGGCTTAGCCACTAATATCAGAATACGTGGCAAAGCCTCCAGAACAATACTTCCTCTAAATCAGAATCCCAACCCCAATGCAGTATGTCATGTCATAATATTTCGTAAATGCAATGTTTCATACTCAGATAGGGTCATGCATATATCATACACTCATCAATTAACCTACCTCTAAGGTATAACAGTCATTTCCACCCATTAGGGGTAGAATAGAAATTTTTATCCCTCAAAGGTATTTTGGTCATTTTACCCTCTGGGGTCTCGGTACAGATAATCGACTTCTCGGAAGGTCCACAGTTGCCTCAAGCGACTCAAGTAACCTAAACAGACCTAACGGTGTAAATGGGCCTAAGACCCATTATTCGGCCCAAGTGGGCCCACAAAGCCCAAATTTAGCTATGGCTATGTGACTTACATAGCCCAGTCCAAAATTTATCACTTATCGTGGATTTAATCTGTGTGGGGCCCATGAGCCCATTGGGCCCTCTTGGCCCATTTTGGCCCAACGAAGCCCTTAACGGCCTATGTCATGCACATGACATGACAAGCCCAACTACTTCCCACCTATCAGTTAGATTTACACAAGCGAGCCCACGAGGCCCATTGGGCCCATTTGGCCCATCAAAGCCCAGTACACGAGAACGCTTATGGCGGCCTCTATAGTCTATCGTCCATGGTTTGTAGGCTCAGTTTACCTCACAAGCGGCGTAAACTCACAAGCGGCGGTCACACGCTCGTGAGGCCTCAAATGCCGAAGTTTCGGCTTTTCGGCTTTTGTCGATTTCCAATAAAGAAGGGCATGAATACACACCTGTTTATGAGAATGCGCCGAAGTCCACGATCACCAACTTTGGCACATCCTGTATTGAGTCTTAACCACATCTGGTTCGCTCTATTTAAAACCAGCTTCTCACTAATGCTCATGTTAGCTTCCCGATGTGGGATTACTTTCAACCACTAGGAAAATTCCTTATTTTTCTTTTTTTTTATGACCACTTCAACCATAGAGTTCTAGTCCAACTCCACCTCCTACATAGCTCAAATAGTAAAATAAATACTCTACTGCGTATCCCAGGACTTGAACCTCAGACCTCACAATTACACAACACGCCACCTTGCCATTCCACCACAGGCTCTTTCTATGTCACAAAATATCCTCAATTAATTATAAGGTCTATAGGCCAAAGTCCAGGTTCCTTTAAAAGAAAAACCAAAATAAATTGCAAGAGCCAAGACTTGAACCCAAGCTCCCGTGTAACCTTAATGATGCCACAACCACTAGACCACATGCTTCCTTATGTCATTTACTTAACACAATAATTTAAAAGGCCATCATCCAAGTATCCAGGGTTTTATTCACTTAAAACCAAAATTTTTGCTAAAGCCCAGGTTTGAACCCAAGATTTCTCAGACACTTCACAGAGCACTTAACTACTGAAGTAGATACACCGTTATATCATTTCCTTGCATAATTAACTACTTATATACAATCTCCCTACGGACCTATACTCAAGGCCTAATACTTCTAGGCCCAAATTCGGGGTGTTACAACTCTACCCCCTTTAAGAAATTTCGGCCTTGAAATTTTCCTGTTCAAAATAAGTGAGGGTATTGCTGTCGCATTGCCTTTTCAAGCTCCCACGTGGCTTCCTCTGAACCATGATTACGCCAAAGCACTTTGACCAGTGGAATAGATTTCTTTCTTAATACTTTAACATCACGATCCAATATCTACACCGGTTCCTCCTCGATAGTCAAATCAGGTCCAACCTCGATCTCCTTAACTGATATAATGTGTGAGGGATTAGAACGGAACCGCCTCATCATTGAAACATGAAACACGTCAAGAATCCTATCCAACTCTAGAGGCAACTCAAGTTGATAAGTGACCGGTCCCACCCGCCTAAGTATTCGGTAAGGTCCAAAAAACCTAGGGCTAAGCTTGCCTTTCCGCCCAAACCTCAAAATTTTCTTCCATGGTGAGACCTTGAGAAAGACATAATCCCCCACAGCATACTCGATCTCTTTACGCTTCAAGTCTGCATAAGACTTCTGCCTATCAGATGCTTCCTTTAACTGGTCTCGAATCAGTTTCACCTTATCTTCTGTATCAGAAATTAATTCTGGCCCCAGAACTCGCCGCTCACCCAGCTCAATCCAACAAGTAGGAGTACGACACCTATGATCATACAATGCCTCGAACGGTGCCATTTAAATTTTGGACTGGTAGCTGTTGTTATAAGCAAAATCTGCCAATGGCAAATAATCCTCCAAGATGCCTCTGAAATCAATTACACAACCTCTTAACATGTCTTCCAGTATCTGAATCACCCTCTCTGACTTCCCATCCGTCTGAGGGTGGAACGCATTACTGAAATCCAGCATTGTACCCAAAGCCTCGTATAACTTTTTCCAGAACCGAGATGTGAATCTTAGATCTCTGTCAGATATGATAGAAATCGGTACACCATGCAGTCTCACAATTTCAACCACATACAACTTGGCCAATTTCTATAATGAATAATCCGTGTAGACCGGTATAAAATGGGCAGATTTAGTCAATCGGTCCACAATCACCCATATCGAATCCTTCTTAGCCGGCGTCAAGGGTAGCCCACTCACAAAACCATGGTTACCCTCTTCCACTTCCAGAGTGGAATTTTAACTGGTTGTAGTAACACAGAAGGTAATTCATCTCAGCCTTAACTTGTTGGCATGTCAGGCACTTACTCACATACTCAGTAACTTCGCGTTTCAACACTGGCCACCAGTACAGCTCACGAAGATCTCGATATAACTTGTTTCCACCAGGATGTATAGCATATGGACTACTATATGCATCTTGCAGTATAGACTGTCTTAGATCAAAATCCCTCGGCATACATACTCTTCTATGGAAGCATAATACTTCTTTCTCATTTAGCCCAAAATTCATGGTCTCACCATTCTCAACTTGTCAAAAATGAGAAGCTAGTGACTCATCTAGCAACTATTTCTCCTTAATTTGATCAATCCAGGTCGGTCTCACTTGCAGTTCAGCTAACAAGCTACCATCATCGAACAGGTTGAGACGAGCAAACATTTCTCTCAAATTAGATACAACCCTACGACTCAGTGCGTCAGCTACCACATTAGCTTTACCAGGGTGATACTCAATTGAACAATCGTAGTCCTTAAGTAACTCTACCCATCTTCGCCGCCTAAGATTCAACTCCTTTTGAGTAAGAAGATATTTGAGGCTTTTATGATCTATGTAAATAATCATCTTTTCATCGTATAAGTAATGTCTCCAAATATTCAGTGCAAACACCACCACAACTAATTTCAAGTCATGAGTGGGGTAATTTGTCTTGTGAGGCTTGAGCTAACTAGACACAAAAGCAACTACCTTACCCTCTTGCATCAACGTACAACCCAAGCCAATGTGCGACGCATCACTGTAAACAGTAAATTCCTTCCCAAACTCTAGCTGTATCAAAATAGGGGCCTTAGTCATAACATCCTTCAGTTTTTCAAAACTCTCTTGCTGCTTATCAGTCCAATTAAACGGTACCCCTCTACGCAGTAACTTAGTCAGAGGTGCAGCAATCAATGAAAATCCTTCAACAAAATGTTTGTAATACCCAGCGAGACCCATAAAGCTTCGAATCTCAGATACCATCTTCGGTGGTTTCTAATCCACTACAGCTTTCATTTTTCAAGGATCCACCCTAATTCCCTCTACCGACACTACATGTCCCAGAAATGTCACTTTTCACAGCCATAATTCACACTTGCTGAACTTTGCATAAAGCTACTTTTCCCTCAGAACTTACAAAACAATACGAAGATGTGCATCATGCTCCTCCTCGGTTCTTGAATACACCAAGATGTCGTCTATAAACACAACTATGAACCGGTCCAAATAAGACTAGAATACTAAGTTCATTAGATCCATGAAAGCTGCTGGTGCATTCGTCAACCCAAACGGCATCACCAAGAACTCGTAATGACCATAACAAGTTCTAAACGCAGTCTTATACATGTCAGCCTCCTTAACCTTTAGCTGATGATACCTAGACCAAAGATCTATCTTAAAGAAAATTGTAGCTCCTCGCAGCTGGTCAAACAGATCATCTATCCTCGGTAAAGGGTACTTATTCTTGATAGTCAGCTTGTTCAATTGACGATAATCAATGCACATGTGCATGGATCCATCCTTATTCTTCACAAACAACACCGGTGCTCCCCACTGAGACACATTCGATCGAATGAATCCTCGATCCAATAGTTCCTGGATTTGAGCCTTTAGCTCCACCAGCTCTTTCGGCGCCATCCTATAAAGGGCAATGGACACCGGAGCTATTCCAGGTAGGAGTTCAATACCGAATTCAACCTCACGATCTGGAAGCAATCCCGAGAGCTCTTCAGGAAATACATCTAAAAAATCTTTGACGGTTCTGACATCTCCCATAGAAGGACCTTTAGAATTGGAAATAATAACATATGCTAGGAAAGCCTCGCAACCTTTACGAACCAGCTTCTCGGACCTTAACAAAGAAATCACATTAGACAAATAATCTCTTCGCTCCTCTATCACTGTCACCTCCTCATCTTCTGTAGACTTCAACACCATACGCTTAGCAGCACAATCCAATTTCGCACAGTGTTTCACTAGTCAATCCATGCCCAATATAATATCAAATTCCCCAAACGGCAGTTCCATTAAATTTGCCGAAAAGACCACCCCTTAGAATTCTAAGGGCACATCTCTGAACAACTTACTCACCCCAACCGATTACCCCAGTGGACTTAACATAGTCATTTAACTAACTATATTTTCAGACTGAATACCTAAAGTCTCGAACACAGTGCACACAACATACGAGTGTGTAGACCCAATATCAATTAAAGCAGTGTATGGTAAATTATAGATCAGGAACGTACCAGTTATGACGTCAAGGGCATCCCCATCCTCTCGACGACGAGCAGCATAGACCAAAGTTGGCTGTCTCACCTTAGTGTTTCCAACACCTCTGCCTGGTGCTTCACAACCTCGACCAAACCTGTTTCCACCTCTAGCCTAACCTCGGCCTCTCGATGGCTACTGACCATCTTTCACAGGCTGAACACGACCCTATCCTGCAGCTTTCATCTGAGTAAACCCCTGAGTAAAGTTATTAACCTAATGATCCATAGACCCACATCTAAAGCATGCCCCAGTTAGTTTCCAACACTCACCCTAGTGAGCTCTCCCACAATCGGTGCAAGGCTGCGATCCTGCAACAATACTAGGAATCGCTCGGACTGGCCTATCAAACCTGACCCTCTTTACATGCCTTCCAAAAGAACCCGAGGGTCAAAAATCCCTTTTAATTCTGCCCCTATCTTTCTCAGCGTTTTGGCACTCAGAGCGCTTTCTTTCCTCAGCAATTTTTACTTTTTCCACAAGGGCAGCAAAGTCCCCCTCCCTCTGCGGGGCTATCAGTACACGTAACTCGTCCCGGAAGCCATTCTCAAACTGCACATAGGTTCATATTCAGTTGCGACTATCCCGCGTGCATACCGACTCAACCGTAGAAACTTTGCCTCATACTCCGCCACGGTTTTATTCCTCTGAGTCAAATTTATAAATTCTTTCCTTCGAGCATCTACATAACTTGCACCTACATACTTCCCTAAAAAGGCTGCTTTGAAGAAATCCCATGTCAAACGGTCAGCTAGCGTACTTTCTCTCATAGTGAGCCACCACTGGTAGGCCTCAACACGTAGTAAAGACACTGCCCCTTTTAATTTTTACTCTGACGTACAGTCAATGTAACACCCCGTACCCGACTCCGTCGCCGGAGTCGGACATGAGGGGTTTGCAGACTTAAATCACTTCTTTGCACAATCGATTTTAAATTTTCCAGGCAAGCTGGCTAACTGCGTCACTGTCACCTTAAAAATCATATCTTGAGTTTCACAACTCAAAAATTAGTTTCGTGATTTTTTCCTGAAACTAGACTCATATATGCATCTACAAATTTTTTTTCTAGAATTTTTGGTCCAATTAGTACAGTTTATTAGTCAAAGTCTCCCATGTTACAGGGATCAGCTACACTGACCTTTTCGTATTACGACTTGTATATCTCCCTGTACAAGGCTTCAATACTGATGCCGTTTCTTTCTATAGAAACTAGACTCAAAAAGAAATCTATGCATATATGGCATGACTTCTAATTATCTCTGGTTAATTTATAATGAATTTTCAAAGTCGGAACAGGGAATCTAGAAACCGTTCTGGCCCTGTCTCACGAGAACCTGAATATCTCTTAACATACTGTTCATATGATTGTTTCATTACTTTCCTATGAAAATAGATTCATCAAGGTTAGTTTACATAATTTATTCACTATTTAATTCCATTCCTACTATTTTTAGTGATTTTCCAAATCTACATCACTGCTGCTGTCAGCATCTGCCTTTAAGGTAGACTTTACCTATTTCATAGTTTCCATGATTCAACTAGCCCTTTTAGCATAAATAGCACAAATTATGATAGTGATTAACCATTCCCATGGCCAATCCTTGTTAAGCATATCCACACCTCTCAATAACCATATCCATACCAAATGATTATAACATTATGCTCAAACATATATAAGCCATTTTCGCATGGCTATCCAAAATTATACAAATCCAAAGGGTCCATGACCCACAACAAAAAGGGTAGTCCTATACATGTCATTTCAAAGTTCAACCAAAAGTGTACCAAAAGGGGCTTTGATAGTGTGGGCGACTTCGACTTCAAAATTCCCGAGTCCGATAGCCGACGAACCAAAATCTATAAAACAGAGAATCAAAGAAACGGAGTAAACATTTAGTGCTTAGTAAGTTTGAGCAAAGAATTTAAGCACAACTGAAATATAGCATTCATATAACTAAACAGATAATTTCATATGCACAAATTCTCAATATCATAATTACTTCACATTACCAACCCTTATATTCACACACAAAAGATCAACTTAGCCAAGGCCGGAAACTCATAAATTTACTGAGCGACTATTATTCGAAGGGAATCAACTATTCCAATGCACACACGAAACATACCTCATTTGGGATTTTACAAGCGTATTAACTGAAATTTTTACAGCAAGATCGCTCATTCCCGAATCACGTACCTTCGGAATTTAACCGGATATAGCAACTCGTTCAAATGCCTTCGGGACATAGCCCGGTTATAGTAACTCGCACAAATGCCTTCGGGACTTAACCCGGATTTAGTAACTCGCACCAATGCCTTCGGGCTTAGCCCGGAATTAGTAACTCGCACAAATGCCTTCGGATCTTAGTCCGGATATAGTCACTTAGCACAAAGCCTTCGGGACTTAGCCCGGACATCATTCGAATAACCATGCACATTTATCAATAAATCATGACACATCCGTATTTCATTTTCATTACCAAAGCTCAAACACAAGACACTTATCACACTTGCAATTTCGGCTCAATAGCCACATACAAAGAGCATGATTTTGATTTGCTTAAAACATGATCTAATCAAATCATAATCTAAGTTCCATTACTCGAAAACTTACCTCGGATGTTGTCGAACGATTTCGATGGCTATTCGACCACTTTTTCCTTCCCTTTATCGGATTTAGTTCCTCTTTGCTCTTGAGCTTAATTTAACAAATAAATTGATTTAATCATTTGAGCATCGAAAAGAGGAACTCAAGGTACTTAGCCCATATATAATTCATTAGACATCAAAGTCACATATGTACGGAATCATGAATCAAACTCAACACATTAGTTAGTATTCTCCTTAGCCGAATTTTCTAAGTCAAGATAAATCCTTCAATATGCTTACCTATGGCCGAACAAACACATCAACCTATGTACTCATTCATGTCGCCGAATATGCATGTTTATGTTGAGGCCAATTATATACTTAATACCACACACAAATGGCATACATTTTACTAACTAATGCATTACATATTATAACTCAATACGCATCCATCATTTACTCCATAACCGAAACACCATCATATAAAAATATATACCTTGAGATATTATATATGTCATGCCAATACATCATGTGCAAACATATATATATGTGTAAGAGCCGAATCACAAGGTTGATTATAACCAAACATAAACATAAATCCAAAACACAAATCTTACCTACCATGCAATAAGCATAAATCATACTTATGGATATACCATGGCCGAATACATCACAACACCTTACCATTTCAATTTTGATCATGGTTAAACAAAGAACTTAATGTCTCACTCAAAAATGCTAAAAAGAAAATCCAAGAGTTAATCAATCCACCATCACATGTATCATTAACAAGCTTCACATTTAGCATGCAATGACATTAACACAAAATCCACCTTGGCCGAATATCATCCCCATGACATAGCAAAGATTTGAACCATGGCTAATTAGAACTCAAGCTAGCAACTAAAAACATGCATGAATCTCATGGCACAACATCAACATACCTTAATCTAGATACAAGTATGGCCGAACCTCCTCCTAATCCTCTTCCAAACCAAACATGAAGCAAGAACTCCTTCCTTCTTCCTTAGAATTTTCGGCCAAGGATGAACCAAAGGATGAACACTTTTTTTTTGTTTTCTTTTCTTCCACTCACGGCAATAGGGGGAGACAATCACACACATTCTTTCCTCTTTTTTTCCATTTCTTTATTACCCATACTCCTTATTTTATTTTTCCTAACATACATCACTAACATAACATGTTTGTGACATGTTTCCATTCATAGCATGGCCGGCCACTAAGCTTAAATTTGGGTAAATTGACATGCAAACCCATCATTTTCACAACATGCATTAATAGGCCATTTCACATTTGCCTAGCACATTTCTAAATTTTCTCACATAAGTCCTATTTGATAAAATTCACTTACAATTGACAAAATTCAAACATGAAATTTTTACACATGCATATATATATATATAATAAGCATCAAATATGACAGCTAATTATTTTTATGACTCGGTTTTGTGGCCCCGAAACCACTTCCCGACTAGGGTCACTTTAGGGCTGTCACAGTCAAGGTCATCCATTACTCGCTCGGTAGCCTCTAACCAATATTCTGCCACATTCGAGGCTACACCCAAAACACCCCTGAAGATTTTCGCTCCATTAGATCGGAGTTGCTCCGAAATTGATCCCCAGCCTACAGATCCAGTACTTGCTCCAGCAACCCTTTCAAGAACTCGTAGCATTACTTAAGATAAAGCATCATCCCCAACTGCTCGGTCATGAGACCTTGACTCAGTTACTGGTGAGGCTGGTACCTCCCTAGCTGGCATGTAGCCCGATGCTGAAGACCCATCTCTAGCACTTCCTCGGCCTCTACCGCAACCTCGTGTACCCTTTTGCGAGTACCTCTTGTGCTCATATCGATAGAGAATTGTCTGTTTTAAAGTCTTATGAGTCATTTTATAATTTTAATAATTATTAACAATGTGTTATGAGCATTAGCAATTAGAGTCTGTTTTCACGGAACAGAATCTTCTACAGTTGTCAGTCTTCTATAATCTCAGTCTACTTTAACTACAAAGTCTCAGTGTAATTCTACTACCTATGGTAGTCTTTAGTAATACATTTCAGTTCATAACAATAATCAGTGTAAAAAAACTTACTAATTTGGTGCAGGAGACTCAGTGTGCCACATTTCTAACCACAACATTTAACATTCAAATCCACAAAAACCCATTCCACAGCCGAGTTTTGTAACTTGACTCTGATACCACTAAATATAACACCCCAAATTTGGCCTAGACGCTACAGTTGAATTTGGTGTGTTGCATCAAAGCGTCGTTCAAAAATCGAGTTGTCGGTAAAAGTTTATTTCTAAAAGTAAAACCTTTTATACGGGGTTAGCAAATCATCTCGTCACATACGTTTGCTCAAAATATTTGCCTTTGGAATATTAATTCAGCTTAAATCGTGGAAGCTCTTTTGAAAACTTTATTATTTAAAGCTCGTGTTCTTTAAAAAATCGTGAATAGTTTAAAAACACGAGTTTTCCTAGACTAGCAGTTTAATATAAGAAATCAAAAGCCCATTAAAAGTTAAAACCCCCAAAATGGCCTTATTACATAACTAAAACCCAAATATGAAAGCTTAAATAAATTGAGTTATTAACAACCAATTTGCAGACGTGTGGCCACCTCTGAGTCCCTCATAGCTCCAAATCGTCTAAGGCTAGGGATTACCTGCACAGTTAAAAGAAGGGTGAGTTTACGAAAACTCAGTGTGTAATCCCCTATCGGTCAAAAGTAACAGTGCATACAGTAACGGTCTGGGCCTGAGCCCTATTCATTAACAGTACATTCTAGGCCTAAGCCCTATGCAGTAACAGTGTGGGCCTATGACCAAAATAGTATAATCACAATACAGGTATGCAACCCAACCCAATCCATCCTGTTCACCACCCGTACCGCCCAACTCACCATGTAGGGATTAAATTGACCCACCCAGCCAAGTTACCAATATCGTAGCGTAACTACTAATAGTAACGCAGCAAAGCTGCTAATAACGGTAAACGTGCGTAGCCACTAATATCAGAATACGTGGCAAAGCCACCAGAACAGTACTTCCTCCAAATCAGAATCCCAACCCAATGTAGTATGTTATGTCATAATATTTCATGTATGCAATGTTTCATACTCAGATACTGTCATGCATATATCATACACTCATCAATTAACCTTCCTCTAAGGTATAACAGTCATTTCCACCCATTAGGGGTAGAATAATAATTTTTACCCTTCAAGGGTATTTTGGTCATTTTACCCTCTGGGGTCTCAGTACTGATAATCGACCTCTCGAAAGGTCCACAGTCACCTCAAGTGACTTAAGTAACCTAAATAGACCTAACGGTGTAAATGGGCCTAATACCCATTATTCGGCCCAAGTAGGCCCACACGCTCGTGTGGCCCACTTGGCCCAAATTTAGCTACGGCTATGTGACCTACACAGCCAAGTTCAAAATTTATCACTTACCGTGGATTTAATCTGTGTGGGGCCTACGAGCCCGTTAGGCCTTTCTGGCCCATTTCGTCCCAGTACACGAGAACGCTCACAGTGGCCTCTACAGTCTATCACCCATGGTTTGTGGGTTGGGTTTACCCCACGAGCAGTCGCACGCTCATAAGGCCTCAAATGTCGAAGTTTCAGCTTTTCGGCTTTTGTCGATTTCCAAAAAAGAAGGGCGTGAATACACACCTATTTATGAGAACGCGCCGAAGTCCACGATCACCAACTTTGGCATATCCTGCATTGAGTCTTAATCACTTCCCCCCTCACCAACTCATCTAGTTCGCTCTATTTAAAGCCAGCTTCTCATCAATGCTCATGTTACCTTCCCGATGTGGGATTACTTTCAACCATTAGGAAAATTCCTTTTTTTTATGACCACTTCAACCACAGAGTTCCAGTCCAACATCACCTCCTACATAACTCAAACAGCAAAATAAATACTCCATTGCATATCCTAAGACTTGAACCTCAAACCTCACAGTTACACAACATGCCACCTTGCCACTCCACCACAGGCTCTTTCTGTGTCAAGGTCTATAGGCCAAAGTCCAAGTTCTTTTAAAAGAAAAACCAAAATAAATTGCAAGAGCCAAAACTTGAACCCAGGCTCCCTTGCAACCTTAATGACACCACAACCACTAGACCACATGCTTCCTTATGTCATTTACTTAACACAATAATTTAAAAGGCCATCATCCAAGCATCAAGGGTTTTATTTACTTAAAACCAAAATTTTTGCTAAAGCCCAGGTTTGAACCCAAGATTTCTCAGACACTTCACAGAGCACTTAACCACTGACGTAGATACACATTTGTGTCCTTTCTTTGCACAATTAACTACTTATATACAACCTCCCTACGGACCCATACGCAAGGCCCAATACTTCTAGGCCCAAATTCAGGGCGTTACAGCAGGAATTGATTTTGTAAGAGATACCGAAGATAAAGTCAGGGTTATTTGAGATTCATTATGCTGATTTAAAAAGAAAAGACATTGAGTTTGAAGTGGGTGATAAAGTCTTTTTGAAAGTCTCACCTTGGAAGAAAATTTTACATTTCGGTAAAAAAAAAGCTCAGTCTGATATTTATCGGGCTTTATGAGGTTCTTGAAAGAAATAGACCCGTGGCATATCATTTAGCTTTATCGCCAGAGTTAGACAAAATCCTTAAAATTTTTCGTGTGTTGATGCTAAAAAGATATAGATCCGATCCCTCTCATGTCTTAGCTCTTGATGGAAACTAATTACAATCTAATTTGACATATGGCGAAGAACCTATTAAGATATTAGCTCGAGAAGTGAGAATTGAGAAATAAGCATGTGGCGTCGGTGAAAGTATTGTCATGTCGTCATGATGCAGAAGAGGCTACTTGGGAGCTGGAAGATGCTATGAAATCCCAATGTCCCCATCTTTTCTCTTGTAAATTTTGATGATGAAATTTCTTAAGAGAGAAAACTGTAATGGCTCAATTTTTTAGTGGTACCCAAAAATGCGATTTTGAGACCCCATTTGTAACACCTCGCCTAACGAAGCCTTAGTGTCTAGATACTGATTAAAGAAATATGATAGATAATATAAGTTCTGATTGTACGTGGTATTAGGAGTTAATGTAGATTTAGAATTTCTTGAGCACGCCTAACGCCTCGACGTTGTAGAATATAAGGATTGGCGCATAGATAAAAAGAAAAGGGTTTGAAGAAGAAGTATTTTCCCAAAAGCCCTCTTAGCGTATAGAACGGATGAACTCTAATATGAACATAAGAGGATAAGGTTTCTATACCAGGTTTCTAGGATAGAATGAGTAGGACTTGTGGTTAAGTAAAATGACTTCTAAGGTATGAGCTTACGACATGGTACAATGTACCCTGTGACTATGGCTTCGTGTCAGTTAAGTTATAAGGAGCTAGTTAGGTATGAACTAGACGTAAACCAGCTTAGTTATAAAGAAAAGGGAAAGCACTCAATTGAATCTCTCGGGAGTTAAAGACATTGCTAAGACAATTCAGTAAAAAGGTGACACTTGTTAGGTTTCTTCACTTTTTTCACTCAATTAGATACTTGAACTTTTAAAATGCATAAAAAAGTCCCTCAAACTTTTAAAAAAAAAGAAATTAAGCCCTTGTTTTTTTTCACTCAGCCAAAATTCATCAAAAATGTCTTTTGATCGCTAACTTTAACATTTGATCGTTAAAGTTAACCACATTTAATTTTTTCCAGTTAAAGCCACCATGTGTCATAACCACATCGTGACATGTGGCAAAGAAGATAAAAAAAATAAAAGTTATAAAAAATTATTAAATATTATTAAAAAATATAAAAAATAGTTAAATTTTATTAAAAAATTAGAAAAAAATTATAAAATATAGAAAAAATTATAAAATTTTGTAAAGTTGTAAGAAAATTATAAAAAAACGTAAAGAAATATAAAATTCAGAAAAAATTATAAAAATTAGCGTACCAAAAGAAGCATTTTATAATTTTTCTATAATTTTTATTGATTTTTATTTTTTATCATTTTTTGCCACATGCCACGCTGTGTTGTGACACATGATAGCTTTAACTAAAAAAAACTAGGGATCGTTAACTTTAACGGTCAACGGTTAAAGTTAATGGTTAAAGGATCTTTTTGATGTATTTTATATTTTTTATGATTTTTATAAAATTTTAATATTTTAATATTTTTATTAAAATTTAATAATGTTTGTTCTTTTATTAATTTTTATTTTTATAATTTTTTTTCACATGTCACACAGTGGTTGTGACACGGGATGGTTTTAACTGAAAAATTTTGGGGGCAGTTAACTTTAACAGTCAATTGTTAAAATTAATGGTCAAATGGCATTTTTGATGAATTTTGACAGTTTAAGTACCCAATTGAGTGCAAAAAAAAAGAGCTTAATTGCCTTTTTTGAAAAGGTTTGAAGGCCTTTTTGATATATTTTGAAAATTCAAGTGCCCAATTGAGTGCAAAAAAAAAAGAAGAAGCAGGGGCTTAATTGCTTTTAAAAAAAAGGTTGAGGGCTTTTTACACCCTTAAGCCCAAAAAAATTGTTGTTGTTTTGCTTTTATTTTTCCACTGTTTTACACTGTTTTGCTGTCATTTCACTATTATATTGCTATTATTTTGTTTTTATTATTTGGATATTGTATAACTCTTGTTTTATTATTAATTTTGCTACTATTTTAAAGGCATTTGCTTGTTAAATTGAACCTATTTTAGTGTTATTTAAGTATAAATACTTTTTTAAATTTATTTTCAATTTGTTGGAAAAGTTTTATTTTAATGTCTTTAGTGTATTTAATGTATTATATTTTTTAAATTTATTTTTGTATAAAAAAATTTAATATCAGCAGGTCAGGCTCGAGTTTTAGATTTTTTATCCAAGTCGAACTTGGACAAAATTGTAAGCCCATTATTCGGGTTAGACCTATAAAGCGGGCCTACAATTTTGTCACAACTCGGCCAAGCCCGACCCATTATCACCTCTAGTCGCCATGTAACTCAAATATTGATGATGTCCAAACGTCAACCCGCAAGTTTGAGAACTTTTCAATTAAGTCCTTAATCGACCTTGGGTTAGCAAAAAAGTCTTTTGTAAGCTCGTATAAGACCTGGAAACGTTTTTATATCATATTGAAAATGTGTTTTATATTTGTTTGTATGTTAAAATAATTAAATTGTATTAAAAGGTATTGTAGTTGCTCTGGCAATGAATATGACATCCTGTAGATCGAACTCGAAGATCGGGTCGGGTAAGGGGTGTTACAATATTCATATGCCAACCTTTTTTTTTATGTTATACTAAGGTGATGCTAATATATGAAATATTTTTTAAAAAATAAATGTCTTTTCAACCACATTTTGGAGCCTTGAATGGCTTAAATTAAAGAGTTCGCGAGCTATCTATAATTCTTATATAAGGCACTGTTCTCTTAAATAGTATCATACCCCAGGATATGGTGCAAGGAAACCTTTTGTATTTTCTTAATTAGCACCAACCTTATAATATTTGAGTTCATGGTCCAAATAATTTGTAGCTTTAATTATAAAAAAACTTATATAAATTTAATTTGAAAAAAGAATTATGCTAGGTGATAATTCTTTTTATAATATGTAAATTAAGTAAAAAATGGTATAAAAATTATAACATATAACCTTTATAAGCAAGGTTTTATAAATTGTCCAATAACTTTCATAACACTTATAAATAATATATTTTTTCATAACTTTAGAAAGTTATTTTTTATAAATAATTTATGATTAAAAAATTATAATATTTTTTATGAATAAGTTTATCATTTTTATAGTATATAACACAAACACCTAAATAAGTTATATTCGTACTTCTTGGTCATAACCATCCCAAACACTCATATATATTTATGCTTATAATATAATTTTTATAATTTATAGAAAATATTTTTTTGTAAATTAGATTTTGGTGTAATTACTTATGTAATTACTCAAATTCTCACCCTTCCCCCTAAGAATTAAAAAATATAATTGAAATGTTCTAATTATATCCAATTTGGTGGAACCCGCCAACTACAATGATTATCAAAACATGTTATCCTTATATAACTCCAAACAGTCACTTCAAAATTCAATTATAATATGATTTTCCAAATATTTATCTTTAAGTATTTCCATACACGATAAATATAATAGTAAATGTACAGAATAAGCAAACTTTAAAAATGATGTTGCGTAAATTGTGAAAATAAAATTAAAAATGAAATTTTATATATACAATTTTACAAAATTAAAATTCATTAGTCATGTTACACATTAAACTAAACTAAAATTCATTTATAGATATGAGACTTATCTCATCCACCACACACAAAAGAAAATCCTCTGCAGCTGACCTACCAACTTCAGTGGACCCTCTATGATACCCTAATTTTGAAGCAGATCAACGGTCACAAAATCTTGGATACTTTTGTTTTGAGATGGACACAATTGCCATCAATTTCATCCTTGGTTCTGGCTTTTGGGTTCCATCACCAGCGAAGGTTGATGGCTGATGGTGGTACCAACCACATCATATATTAACTGATTCTTATTTATCCATTTATTTATGAAATTTTATTTATTTAATTAATAAACATATCTAAATCCCCAATTAAGTTCCTACTTTTTCACACATCTGAAACCCGTTTTAAATATAAACAAAGAGTTTGAGTAAACTAGTTAAAAATGATTGATACCTTCCGCTTTTCACACCTTTGATTCTTTTGCCACAATTATTTTCGATATAACGTATCAATAAAATATTGGTGGATCCTTAATCGATAATTAAAAATATAAATAAAACCATGAAAACCTTTTAAAGTACCATTAAAATACAAGTAGGCAAAATTTATGATTCTTACGTCATTTTGTCCTCTACAACGATGAACTAACCTTTTTTATCATCATCTGATACCCTTTACATCGAACGTATAGGAATCAACTTTATACAGAGGAAAAAAAACAGGAGAACCCTAGTGCTTTCCGCATTATATAAACCCCTTCTATAATATATCTTTTTCCTCTAATATCAAGCTTTATAAATATTGAACTTCCCAAAGTTCCGTTTGGTACGAGTTTACATGTTGGTGTGGATTATCAACCATGAGTAACGTGGCTAAGTTTCTCAGATACTCTTCACTCACTATCTTCGAACAACCCATTGCAAAGGACCCTTGGCCATCCTCTACTTCCTCTTTCTAGCTTCTTCTTCTAGGGTTCTTGCCTTTGGGTAATCTTTGTTGTTTTTTTTTTTTTGAAGAAAATATGAGTAGTGGAGAGAAAAGTTTGAGGAACTTCCAATTACACCTACCACACCTTCATCATCATTGTCATCATCATCATCAAGGGAAGAAACAAACGAGGGATGTACCAAAAGGGTATTTGGCAATCATGGTGGGATCACAAGGAGAGGAGCGACAGAGATTTGTGGTGCCTGTTATGTACTTCAATCACCCCTTGTTCATGCGACTGTTGAAAGAGGCAGAGGAGGAGTACGGGTTCGACCAGAAGGGAACCATCACAATCCCCTGTCATGTGGAAGAATTCAGGAATATACGGGGCTTGATTGATAAGGAAAAGTATTTTCATCATCATCATCATCACCATCATCATGTGGGTTGTTTTAGGGTTTGAATAATTTATTGTTATTTACTTCAATGGTTTTCAAACAAACTCGGCCAAAAACCATGACCATGATTCACTTCAATAGTCTATCTTCTTCTGTTTTTGTGGGTTGATTTTGTAAAGTTGGGGGCTGTTTTCTTTTTCCAGTTTGTTTTTTTGCTAGGCCTTAGATGGTTGACGAGGATGATGATAAAAAAAAGATGATGCGATAACGATTACAGATGTTGCTTCCAATTGTAGTGACTTTGGGTTATTTTCTTTGAACTGTAATGAAAATAAAAAAAATAAAAAATTAAGCAAACGGCTTTTTCCCTGTTCTTTTCTTAATGTTTATTCTTTTCTCTCCTTTTTCTTCTTCTTTCGTTTTCAATCTTAAAATGAATATATTTTAGATTTGGATGGTGTGTGGCATCATTGGAAATAGTCAAAAAAATCATAAAAAAATCATATTACAAATTAAAAAAAAAAACGGTTGAACTAATTTTTAATCTTGTACGTACAAGTTTGTGGATTATAAATCACTCCTTTTAAATTAATAATTCAATTCATTTTGAATTTAATTAAAAAATCAATTCAATTAGTACAATTGATTAATGCAATTTAATTCAAACAACCACGTGAATTTTTCTCTTATTTGATATAGTTGCTGCTATTGCTTTTAAGTTTGAATTATTGAGCACGATAACTTTGGAATTTTGATATCATTCTCAGTCAGTTGTGGAATTAATTTTTTATTTTTCTATATTTCTATATTATTATTTAAATTTCACGAATTAATTGGATAAAAATTTAAAAATATTTTTATATTTAAAATATTTTATTTTTTATTTTTATTTTTTTAAAAAAAATTAATATATAATTTACATATTGTGGGATTTGAATTCGTGACATTTGAGTCAATAAAATTTTAACTTTACTAATCAATCAAAGTTTTAATTAATATATTTTTATGCATTTTAATTTAATCATGCACACTTTATTACCTCTATGATAAGTAATTACAGTGCATTTAATATTATTAATATGATGTATTTATGTGTTTAAATTTTGTTTTACTCACAATATAATCTATTTTTTATTTTAATATCATACATGTTGTATAACTTATTATTAATACGTTTCAAACCATACGTTTAATTATTTATTATATATTGTATAACTTATTATTAATACGTTGAAACTATACGTTTTATTATTTATTATATATTATTTTTAAGCAGAGGCGTGGTGTGAGGTGTGGTTGAAGGACTCAGGCTTACTTGGAGGAATGGACAGAGACAATAGATTTTCGAAGTGGATAGTATTGATGTTATGTTAGTGATGCTAAAGATTGAGAATTTAACTTAATTCAGAAAGCTCGAGACCATTTGAAGCTGTGGGAGGTGGTTATCCAACTTGAGGGTAATAAACTTGCTATGGCCTAGCATCGATAGCTTGAGGGCAAACATTACAAAGTGTTTCCTATTGTTCTCCTCCAATGACACTTCTTGATCAACTTGGTGCTAAGCTATTGGTGTTTTAATTTATGTATTTCCTCTTCTATTAAAAAAAATAGTTTACACATGCATACAATTGTGATAAAATTTTTAGTACTATTATTAATTCTTTAACTTAACTGATATCACAAATTAACTGAACATTAATTCAATAAGAAATTTTTAAAATTATTTAAGAAAAGTAATAATAAATATTATAAAGTAAGTACTTTTATTTTTTTATATAAAATCTATAAAAAAACCAATATAATCCTAAAAAAATCTAGAAAAAAATTATTTTTTATATAAATTTAGTAGAAAGTCTATGCATGGTTGGCCTTAAAGCGAATAATCAATATCACAAAATTTAAACAACTTTTTTAAATAATAATTTCATTATAGGTTCTTATTATATTTATTTTATTAATACAATATCTAGAACTACCCATAGTCTCTCCTAAACCCTTAAATAGGAGAATAATGCACTTCAATTCACTCGAACTCACATCTTCTTGCACTGATAATAATATCCATGCCAATGCAATTGACCTAAGACTCAATCGGCAAAATTTGACCACAACTTTATTTGCTTTTTATTAACATAGATTTTATATAAAATAAAATAAAAATACCATAATCTAGTTCAGATTAAAAGTTTGTATTGATACATGAACCGGATACATTGTCCATAATTTAATAAATAAACTGAACCAGTTAGTGTTGAATTTGCAATCATGGATACCTATATCACACATTGTTGTAGCTTTATCTATAAAGATTATTGTGTTAAAACTCTGATATGAAAACCCAGTGTGTTCATCATAAGAAAGGTGTAAAAAAGAAAGAGTATGTTCCATTGTCTTAGATTCACGACATCCTGAGTCACTGAGAGAGTTGTTCGAAATGGGTGAAAACACTGAATCCTACATTACACACATAAGACCCGCAAGAGTGAAACTTGACTGAGATTTCTTAAAAGAGAAAAATCTGACTGCAACAACCACATCTATATGTAACTTTTGGACTTTTTTTGTTACATTTTCAATCTCAAAACGCATCATGTTAAAATAAAACCGCTCGTTGATGCCAAGGTTTTTTTTTTTGTTGTTGTTGATGTTGTTAGTTCACACCAGACACAAACAAATACCATTTTGCAGACTGTATTTATTAAGGTTTGGGTGTATATATATGGTTGTAGACTAACGAGTTCCTCTTGTCTCTGGCACTGGCATCCTTTGGAACCATTTATATATGTTGCTGAAATGGATAGTTTAAAGCCAAGCGAAAAAACAAACATAGTTGAAAACATTGTGGGCCGAGGTGGTGCTGCGGTTTCACTATTCCACGTAATTCTGTTGTTTTCAATGAACAACATTTCATGTCAATTTGGCACTATCCATTTAAATACCCTTTGTTTGCTTATGATTTTTCTTTTTTGTTCATTTCATTTTTCTAAAAGAAATATATTCGCAGGCAATGAATTGGGTTTTGTCCAAACTAATTGAAGTCTAGTGTGAAGAAAAGATCTATAAACTTAAAAATTAAAATGGAAAGGAATTTGGACAAAGTGAAAGTGGCAGTGCAGTAAAATGGGCTACTATCATTGCCTGCCTGGGCTTTAATATTTTATCAGAAGATACTCGGTGAATCCATTTGTGGTCACAAATGTTCAACTTGGGTGGAAGGGGCCTCGACACATTAAAAAAGAAAAAAAAAACCCTTGGAGGTTTATGAGTAGTTAATAAAAATGTATTAACAAAAACATATCTATTGGTCGTTGAAATCAGATTATTAATATTAGAAGAGAAGAGGTGAAAAGATAAGTAATTTAATTATGAGTATATATAACGATATTGTATGTATAGTGAATTAGATAATGACAAATAATTAAAACAATTTGGAATCAATTTAATTGATTTGAATTTTATTTGTGTGTCAGCATTTACTCCACTAAATCTTAGTGCCAAGGCATCAAATATATGTCTATTAATTAAGTATTAGTTAATGACATAATTATGGTGTGGTGAAATTTTATGAAAAATATATTTATTAAAAAATTATGTTAGAATTAAATGAAATTTTAGCTGAAAATTTGAAAATCATGATGTTATCCCATCACATTTAAGTTTTTATTCTATAAATATAAAATTAAAAAATACTCTTATAATAATATAATTTACTTTGTATAAAATAGTTTATTTATCTTTTATTAATTAAGTTGGTAATCCATTGACTCATGACACCAATTCAATCAAGGATTTTAAGTATAGTAAAGATTCACTTTAATAAGTATAAACAATATTTATATTATTTTTAAGTATTTGACTCAATTAGGAAATGATTAAAATTTATTCTTAACAAATATTAATTTGATGGTCTTTTATTTTTTATTTTTGTATTTTATACAAAATCAATAAAAATCAGTTTAAGCTCACACTTGATAAAATTTAAATTTAAGACACTATATTACAGGAGCTAACTAGAGTGAGGCAAGTAGTGTAATCCATTTTACTTATGAGATATTAAATTTATGTTCCTTTTAAACAATTTTTTTCAGCTTTGTCCTCCAAACTTCTAAAATTTTATTTTGCTCCCACCTGCACCATAATAACCAAAACTTCAACTTTATCATTTTAACTACAAATTCTTTCATTTATTCATCAATTGTTTATAAGTATGGTAAAAGTAAAACTAATAGATTGCTTGTTTCCTATCAATTTCAAAATTCATGCAAAAGTGGTAGAAATGAGATAAAAATGGCGGCTTCACCCAGGCTTAGAATGACCACTCCTCAACTTTCTGATTCATAAATAAATCCTTAAAGTAGAAACCACAATCATACATATGCTGCTGCCAAGTAGAAGCTTATTTCCAGTCGGTGGTTTAGCTATGCCGTCGACTACACGATTCCACCCACTTGCTTCAACCATCCCATCCTTTGGAGTAGCTTCAAAGTAACTCCTAATCAAATGGTGAATATCCTAAATTCTCCCTTTGAGTTTCCTATAACCAATTTTGCATGAAACCACGATGCATGATCTGTAGTTAGGGGTGTTCATTCGGTTAACCGACCGGTTAACCGATCCGAAATTACTATAACCGAATTAACCGACCTTCCAAAAATTTTAACCGTTAACCGAACCGATTTTTTTTAAAAAAAATTTAACCGAACCGAAATTTTTTCGGTTAATAAGGTCGGTTAACCGAATTAACCGAAAATTATGTATTTTTTATTTTTGGTTAAAAATTACCCGAATTACCCGAATTACCCGAATTACCCGAATTAACCGAATTAACCGAATTAACCGAATTACCGAAAAATACCCGAATTTTTTTTATTTTTTATTTTTAAAATTTAAAAAATTTATAAATTATTAAAGTAAATTGGGTTTTAGACTTTAGTAAATTGGGTTGTCTTTTAGTTTTAGTTTTATTGGATTGGGTAATTGGGTAAACTTTAGTTTTAGTTTTATTGGGTTGGGTAATTGAGTTTGGGTTGGGTTGGATAATTTTATTTATTAATTTTTTCGGTTAACCGAAAATTTTCGGTTAACCGACCGGTTTCGAACCGAATTAACCGTTAACCAAAAAATCATAAAAAAATTAACCGACCCCCGACCGAAAAAATTCGGTTAACCGACCGATTAACCGAATTCGGTCGGTTAACCGAATTTTTTCGGTTTTACCCGAATTATGCACACCCCTATCTGTAGTAACGCTTCTACCACAAACATTCATTCGCCTGCTGTTGGTTGAGGCGTTAGGATCATCCTCACCAACCTTCTATATATTTTCCTCCTGCATGTTTTTTGTCAACCCACAACCACCATGCATATACCATAAACTAAATCCCTATTTCTCGATTTTCGAATTCTAAAATTCCAGTCATTACTCAAACAGTAATGGTACAATTCATTGGCTAAATTCTACAATTAGTACTATTTGTTAAGTTGTATATTTAGTCTAATTCTCTAATTTGATCGTCTGTAGTTCTTGTACTTTTTGAATTATGGAATCCCAATAAATCTGTCAATTTACTTTTTTGTGCGTAATATGTAAACATAACAAATTAATATGTTATTATACATTTTATCATAATAAGTTTGTTACATGAGATTTTAGAAATGCAAACTTTATAAATTTATAGCTACTATTTAGCCAAGTTTGAATTTTTAAAATTGGAAAAATACAATAACTAAGAATAATCACATTAACGTTGAAAGACTAAATTCAAAATTTACACATACTACAATGACTAATAGAAAATTTTAACTTTATTTTAAAAAGAATTTGCAAGTATAGGTACAATCACAAATATATCTACATCTAAAGTAAAATAAATATTGACAAGTGTACCCATAATAGAATTTAAGTCCAGAGTAAAATTTGAGCGAGAATCACACATCACATTTATACCTAATGAAGCTCCAAATAGACATATAATTTAATTGAGTAATGAATGATTTATTACTTATTACTTTGTATATTTCATTGAACTTATTGTCAGCACGGGTGATTAACTACAGCAATGGTTTTCCTTAACAAGTATCCACTCTTGTTTATCAAGAGGACATTTAAACAAGATTGTAATCCGACCAGGAACCGTTGATCAACATCAAGCGGTGGTATAGCAACGTCAGCTTAGCTGCATTTTGCATGGTAGATGACGTTCCTGGGTCGTATGTTTTACTGGTAAGTATATCAAATCTGATAATGCCTTTCGATGTATGCCCTAATTTGCCCCTGCTTTCAGATAACTTTGTTCTTACACTTGGACCAAAACAAAAGGACATTCCTTTACTTTTGGTAGATATAAGAAATAATTAATATTTAAGCTAATTAAACTCAAACTCAATCCAACCTGAAAAGTTCATTTGTAAGATGGAAATGTTACGCTTAGGTACAAACCAAAAAGAAATTAGGATTTCTGCAGTAAAACAAAGAATTTAAGGGTGCTTTTGGTTCGTTGTATTGGATTAGAGGTGTATTGGATTGGAGGTGTATTGGATTAGAGGTGTAATAGCAAATCAACTGTTTGGTTGAATGTAATGGAATAGAGGCGTAATAGTAATCCTGTGTTTGGTTGAATGGAATAGAGGTGTAATAGCATAATGAAAAAAACTAAAATGACTAGAATACCCTTAGCATAAATTTGTTTTAGTAAATGATTATTGTTATTGTTATTTAAATTTTAATAAGATTATTATTATCAATAATAAATATTTTAATCATATTTAAACATAATTATTATTAAATCTATTTTAATTAAAATATATAATTTAATAAAATTCTTAATAATTAGCAGAAATTTGTTTTGGTAAATTATTATTGTCATTGTTATTTAAATTTTAATAAGATTATTAATATCAATAATAAATAATTTAATCATATTTAAACATAATTATTATTAAATATATTATAATTAAAATATATAATTTAATAAAATTCTTAATAATTAATATTCTTATATGAATTTACTCAAATCATAATATAGATAATTTAACATAATTATTATTAAATATATTATAATTAAAATATATAATTTAATAAAATTCTTAATAATCAATATTCTTATATGAATTTACTAAAATCATAATATATGATACTATAAAATATAATTTGAAATAATTAATATTAAAAATATTTCCACAGGTATATTATGAATAAAAGCATAATCATTAATGTTATTCACAAAGGCTTTTACTTAAGAATATGGATCATGTATAAGAATGTACCATAGGAATTCTCTTTTGTTTCAAAAAAAAAAAAACTTCACATATCATTAGAAAAAAACTTAATATTAAATATTCTTATATGAATTTTCTAAAATCATAATATATAATACTATAAAATATAATTTAACATAATTATTATTAAATATAATTTAAAAAATATATATAATTTAATAAAATTCTTAATATTAAATATTCTTATATGAATTTAATAAAATCATAATATATAATACTATATAATATAGATTAATAATGTAGATACTTGCTAAGAAAACATGGATTAAACAAATGTCATGCATAGGCTTCTTCCAAAAAAATTTTCTATGAACAATCATATAGGCATAAAGCAACCATGGTAAACTATGAAAAAAAAAAGATCTATATGTTATCAAGCAGCAAATCTGTGTTTGTAATTACTAATATGTATTCAAAATAATAATGTATTTTCCATTTGTCAAAATTTGTGGTAAAGATCTAAGTTCTGCTCTAACACCTCCACCTCCACCTCCACCTGAAACTCAAATCTTTCTTCTTTTTCCAACCCTCTAAACCCCACCCCACTATAAAGATTATTTCTGCAACGTAAAGAATCAAAGACAAATCAGTTTCCGATGTGAAGAAGAAACTGTAAACTTCAAGTTAGGTGAGAAATCCTTCTTAGCTCAGTATCAGCAAATTTTATGACATTCTGCCTTACCACAAGCCAATAGCCTTCCACCAGATGCCTCCTACTCCAAGCCAGATTATAATATTCACCACCGATATCAGGAAACCATAACCCCACCATTTTGCTAGTGGTACATAGCCCGCCCCATAGAATACAGGTGCGGATCCAATTCCATAATGAGTAATGCCTCCCATTAGGTTGGAGAGGAATGATAGAACAAGGGCTCCCTAATACGATGGAGTGCCCAAAGCAGTAGCCACAGACAAGAAGGCTGTAAACATGGCACCAATATGAGCAGCTTCACTGGCAAAGAAGTAATGCGAGTAGAAATAGAGAAGAACCAGAATGCCAAATGACATTTGCCATGAAAGACCTAATCCACCTACGACCTGTAAAAATGAGCAGATCATTGACATGAAAGGCAATTCCAAACATCTGAATTTTTAATTTCCATCAGACCTGTGCTACAAGCTTCGTAAAAAAGGTTCCTAGTGTGATTGCCAAAGCAGAAGCATTGAATACAACAGTGTCAGAACAACTTAGCCTAAAAGAAAAGGAACATCCTAGGGCATTGTTTAATAAGACTCAAATGGACACGCCAAAGTAATATGAAAATATTAATAGAACATGAAAACATAACTAGAGAGAGCCAAATAATCATACTGACTAGATCTATATATTACAATGTAGAGCACAAGTATTTCAATAGTTTGCATTATTTAAGACAAGATATAAATAGCCAATGGTATTCTGGTTTTTCCTTTCTATTTTCCTTTTGAGAAAACATGTGATTCCAACTATTTCCAGAAAAAGCAAAGCACCGCATGTAGATTATGGTGATGGCTCTTTGGTGATTCCATAAAAAGTTTTAGTAAAATTGGACATGGCAGAGAGAAAATAAGACGAAAGTACAAGGAAAACAGGACAAACCTTAACAACGGTTTGACTAAAGCATGAGATGAGACCATATTTGTTCAAATACCCAGCCATAGCGATGAGTTCTGCATGCATATTCAAGAGAAGTTGAATGAGTTAGTAGCTCATAAGAAATAAAAGTAGAGTCGCTCAAAAGAAATGTCTCATCCATACATAGAGCAAAAGAAATGGAGACAGAGAAAATAAGGCACTTCGCCATAGTTTTTAAGTTTAGAAATGTATTACAAATAAATGGAAACAAGCAAACATAAAATCAAATCTAGTCACTTAAATTACAATAAAACAGATGGGAATTATGAGTATAATCATATGACTAGATATTGCAAAATGACAAAAATAAAAGTATGGTACAATAAGCAAAAGTTGAAACCTAATTTTAAACACCAAATATTTTGTCTCATATCCAACACATTAGCACAACGGATTAACAAAAGGCATTAGCTTTCCATTTTGCACTATCACACATTTTCCATAGAGGGAAAAAAGAATAGGGGGAAATTTCAGAACTTGATTGTAACTAAAAAGCATTCCAACATTTGTTATCCCCGTTACATATGAAGAATATAGAACAAGTGCAAGTGACCATAAATAGCTATGCATTTCAATGCATTTTAATGCCCAATTAGATAACCAACAATAAAAAGCCCATGTTTGACTGAAATTGAGAACCACTGCCATATAAGGATATCTGCACAATCAAGAAACAAATTGCCAAGATAATGAGAAATTTCTTAAGAGGGCCCATTCAAATATTTCTGTTTCAGTAATGAATGTTCACCATTTTAAATGCAACAGTGGAATACCAGAATATTTTAAACACAAACTTGGGCTCAGAAGTGAAACATCATAAGTTTAGGTTTTAGGTGGCTTGTTGCTTAGCGGGTGAAGCACCAAAAGAGGCATCAATGTGGATCACAATCTTTTAGAATTACTTTCTTCTAACTAGAAAAAAAGGTCTTTCTACTGATAAATCACACAAAATCCTCAATATCACCAGCAACATTCTACATTAAGATCATCTTACCCACATTCCCAGTTGAATTCTCCTTCACAATACATACCAAAAGCTTCAAGAATTACTGCTAAAAGAGCAGTCAATATCTTGATTATCATCTGTTAAGGAAGCATACAAATCTATTAAAAAAGGAAACCAACAACAAAAAAAATTAAGTATTTCATTTTCTTCAAGCTAAAGAGAACTTACATATTGAACAATGCTGAACTTGACAACTTGGTAAAACCATCGACCAAGTTTCCATGGTTTTAGGACATATTTCATAGGAAATGAGTGCTTAATAGTTCCTTTTTCACAACTGTGTCCCAATAGTGGAGTTTTAGAATTTGCACGTCCCAGTCTTCTCATGAAAGCAATTGTCCTCTCTTCCCCACCTTAAAGCAGAAATTGAAGGAAATATTCCAAAAAGAAAATAAATTTTCTCAACATCAGCCACAACTATAAACAATATTAACGCTGAAAAATGAAGAGCATTAGAAAATAAAAGAGAGAAGAACAACGCAAAATGAAATAAACATAATTTAGGTTGAAGATTCACCTTCTCCCTCTGGTTGATCGAGAAGCACGATCCAGGAAAAAGGAAGAAACAACAAGAAATAAGAAACTCTTCCACCAGAATCCAAACCTCTCAAAATCCTAAACTCTCTATTTCAATTTCTAAGAGAGAAAAACTACAAGAAATACTAAAATTAAAGCTACGTCAACAATGGAATCATAATATAGAAAATTAAATATCTGAATTAAGTAAAAAGAGAGAGAAAAATCTAAAGGAGAGACAAATAAGGGGACAATGTTGAAGACAATGTTGAAAAATCTAAAGGAGAGAAAAATTAAAACAGAGAAAGCCGAAGACAATGTTGAAGCAAAGATTCATACCTGAAATCGGCCTCCGATGAAGACAATGTTGAGGATTTGTTATGAAAGCAGAAGAAATGAGGACAGAGCAATACCGATGGAAGAAGAAGCAGAAATCTATGAGGGCAAAAAAAGAAACGAAAATAAGAAATGGGTAAGGATTCTCAAATCGGTGCTGGAGGGGGGTATTAGCTATTACGGGACCGGGTGTATTAGGGAAGGAACAGATTTGGGACGTAATGGGAATACAACCAACCAAACAACAGATTAAGGGAGGATTAAGTGGGGCCCACCGATTAGGGGTGTATTGGCTATGCCAATACACCCAACCAAACATGGTGTAAGTGTATTTTCATGTTATGATTTTAATGAAGTTCAGTTGATGGAAAAATTACTTTACAACATTTAATATACATTAAAAAGTTCTGATCAAAATCTCAAAAAAGTTATATTAATGTGTTTAATACACTCAACACTTTTTTGAGAATGTAATAGTACTTTTAAAAAAATTATCCTTATTAAATAAAAGATAATATTAATGTATTCTAATATTTTCAATAATTTTTATTATTAAAAATAATTTAATTAAATATTTAATAATATTTTTCAATAATTTTTATTATTAACAACACGTTTTGGTTGTATCTTACATGAATAAATTTGAAAAATAAATTGTATATTAACTAAAGACTGCGAAGATATAAAATTTGCTAGAAAAAAGGTACAAATTCAAGTATATTAATACAAATGTATATATGGCTTGAAATTCTCTTGATGCTAATATTGAGCGAAAGTAGCTTTCTCATCAATTATCAAGGGAATCACTTTCCAATGCTTATAGGAAAGCAATTCCCGAGGGAATGTTACATCCTAAGAAAAGTAAATTAATTTTTATATATCAAACATTCGAATCACATCTCAACTAATTAAATTTTATTGTGATAATTTTCCACTACACCAAACGCCTTCTTAAAGGTGTGCTTCATAAACCAATGAAAATAAAAATGTTCCACTTTTAATATTTTTTATTATTAATTTTTAATATTTTAAATGTGTTTAATAATTATTTCAATTTTTTTACTTAATATAGATTTTTTTTAAATGTTGAATAAAATAAGTAGATAGATACGATATAATTGGATAAACAATACAAAAGGTAAACAATGAAAAAGAAATAATTTTTTTGGTTTCTTCTATGGGGAAAACTATTTCTCTTGTGAGTTCTTCTCTTGTTTTCTAAACCCTAGCATGGTTTTATCTTATCCTCCTCGATGTTATGGTCTATTGCCTTTTTCCACACTTGTTCATTCCCTCTTTTATTTATCCTCCTTTATTTTCGCATTTCTCCTGATTGTTGGTGGTAATTGCAGGGTCATGACTTGGTGCCGTTTGGACCACCTGTGCAGATGTTTATCCTTGGCCTCCTTTGAATGTCACATTGGTGGTTCTTTGTTTTTGTTTTTTTTTTCAATTGGCAAAAGAAATCAACACCACCAATTGAATTTGGTTCTTTACCTTGTTTTTGTTTTTTTTTTCAATTGGCAAAAGAAATCAACACCACCAATTGAATTTGGTTCTTTACCTCAATGGTGCATAGGGATCCAACTTTATTGGATGGTACTAGTTGTTGGTTATAATGGTTTTGTTTTGTAGTGTTGTCCTTTTCCTTTTCCACTAGACCTTTGATTGGAGAACATGCGCGAAGCAGTCAACAATGTTCCCTAGCATTTGAAGTTGTTGTGTGATTGATAAAAGACGAATGGAAAAGATCGTAAGTTTGTCCAAGCCGTGGATATAGTTTAGGGTTCTAAACAAATGAAGAAAAACTCAAAATTTGACACAACCTGAAATGTAAATAAATTCAAGTCATATCTAATAATTAAAAAGAGAAGCAATTAAAACAAGTTACAAAAGATAGAAAAAGAACAAGGAATCCTAATTAACTATTAGAAACAACTGAACAAGAACAAAACAAAATAACAAAGAAAGAAACAAGATAGATGGAAAATGATGTGTAGAAATCCTAAAGAGCTTTGGAAACTAGATGAATCTACAACCTCCAAGAAAGAAAACTTAGAAAGAAAAATCTTGAATATAATCCTCACAATGCCCAATATTTAGTAAAACGATTATAACTTGAGTTCCTGAACTTGAAATCAAGATGCGTTTTGAAACTAAGAGAAAAATCTTCGAATATTATGAAGATATATCAACCTAGAAACACCTGGATCTCATCAAAAAAATCGTCACAAGTTGACTGATCTTTCAAACTTGAAAATTAATAATTTTGGTGAATGAAATTTAATCACCCTATTTATGTATGTAACAGTGACCTTCTCATGAAGTTACTCAATTGTTGAGATTCACTTGATGAACAGGGTTCAATAGATTGTTAATTAGTATTCGTTGCTAGGCAAGCGAGAACTTGGTAGGAGGCTTTTATGCTACATGACAAGTCTGAGTGCCATAGGTAAACGAATGAGGTTACAAGATGGAGTCACCTATTGGACCCTTGAAAATCGATATAGTTAAGGGTGATGAATGTCTGAACCAGCTTTATGTGTTCCTAACTTGTCTGGACTTGAATCTAGAGTCATTGATCTTGGAGGCTTTGACTTGTATAGGTTATTGGCAGCTCTTTATCTTATATGGGTTTAAATTTGTATTTTTTTAAGGAAATGGATGATAAAAAGAAAGAAAAATATGTAATGAAAAACCTTTTGGGAATAATTTTTACTTGCACTTTAAATTGAAAGGAGTTTGAGGGGACATTAATTATAAATTAGATATATGTGCATCTGTGCATCTATTGTTAATTGGATGATTTTTTTTAAAATAAAAATTATATATGGATACATATTCAAAAAAAAAGATAAATTTCATTAAAAATTTTGGTCAAATGTATAAAAGATTAAATTATCGATAAATACTAAAAATTTTTAAAATTTATTAAATTAGACTATTTTTTGAAAGAATTACGGGAATAGGTTGATTTTACCAAAAAATTAAGTGTAGCCTTTAATATTATGTTGTTAGTTAAAAGAGTAAGTAATCCCACATTGTCTAGGAACAATCTGCAAATAAATTATGAGAAAATATATACACATATCTCAATTCTCATACTACTTAAGAAAATAAGAGAAATGAAACTTGAGGTCTATATAAAGACCTGTTTTGTAAGTTTTATTTATACATTATTAGGTGGCACCAAAAAAAAAAATTGGTGATGCCACTTTTAGTGCTGATGTAGCAAAAAGCGCTTCCAGCTCGAAGCATTTTTTTTTGTTTGCAAATCACCTTAAAATGCTTCCACCTGGACATATGTTTTTCTGTATTTCACCTGAAAACGATTTTAGCTAGAAGCGTTTTCGTAAAATTAGCCTATTCCCATAATTCTTCCAAAAAAATGGCCTAATATGGTAAATTTTAAATTTTTACATAAAATTTAATTTTGTACAATTGTATGTATGAAATTTTGATTTAATTCAATTTCATTAACTATTAACACTTTTACCAACCTAACATCATTTTACGTTTGATATTGCATATAATTGAAGTAAATTGACATATTCATACCATAGTCAAAGTTTTACCCTCCGTGCTAGTTTTACCCTCCAATAATGTTATTTTCAAGGTTTAAACCCAAACTCTCTCAATAAGTGTGCAATATACTTACCATTGCATTCAATACTTATGGGTAATGAGTATATAATTTTTAAAATATGTATATAAATTGACATACATAAATACCCTCAACATATCAATATTTAGTTTATAATCGATTTTATTATATTTTTCATAATTGATTTACTGTCACTTGACACATGATACAGAACTCAATCAAGTATTGGGATGGGGAATGAGATAACATGATATTTAACTCAAACTTTCATGCTTACAATATAGAACTCTTGTTATTAAATCAAGAGATTATTAGCTAAAATGATTAAAATAAATTATATATATATAAATTATGACTAAAACGATATAGAATATATATAGCATTAAGAATTTTGTTAATCAAACAATTCAGTCCCTTAATCGTAATCCAACCTAAAAATAAAAAATTAAAATTCTTAAATTTTTTTTTCAATCATCGATAAAAATTTAACTAGTGATAAAAGAACTAACTGAAAATTCATTTTAATCCACAAATTCGGTTTTAAATAAAATTGGAACACCCCTATACAACTTTGATTTAAATAGGGTAAATTAAAAGGAAGAAACAAGCACTAGACCAAAGCTTAGTTTGGGGACAGGAAAGCAACAATTGGCATGTCAAATATCAGTATAATACGGGGGATTTACATCAACATCCGATTCCCTCTTTCTCTTCAAATCGTTGCTTTTAGTTAATATCTTATTTAATACCTAATTTTTTATGCTAATTTTTGACATTAATATGTACTTGAGTTAATTTAATTTAATACTTGATTTTTTGTCAATTAAATTTTTAATTTTAACTTTAATATTTGATTTAGTGTCTAAACTTATTTTTGTGTTCCAATTAAATATATATATATCGTTTTGTGTACTTAAAATATAGATACAAACATTAATATGAATACCAAATTAAATATTAAAATGACATTTAAATATTACATTAAGACAAAATAAATTCTGATATTAAAACCAAATTTAAATATTGAAGGATATATTAACCCTAAAGATCTTAACAAACTTAGATATGGAAAAAAAATTACAAACAACACGTATGCATTACCAAATACTAAATGCCATATCTCCCGCAAACATTCAAAACCAAACCCTTGACCACTTTATTGTCAACTGTTGATTATGAGAATCCAAATATTTGAGATTTTTTTATCCAAATAAATTTAAATACATAATTATTGTAATTTCAAATTTTAAAACTATGACCTAAATCAAATCCTGTCAACTGATTAAGTCTTACTCTTTCTAAACTTAACTAACTTCTCTTTACTTTTTTTTTCCATTTATGGGGGTGATGCTCATAATAATTTAGTTTGAATCAGTTCTGAAAATAAATTAAGGTTCATATTTTCTAAAAATAATTTTTATATGATACCTTAACTAATTTAAATATAAAATAAAAATTAATAGTAAATAAAATAAAATATAAAATTGTTAGCGTATTAATTTGGTTGGAATTCTTGTTATCGCAGCAACTTAGACCTTATATGATAATTTATTGAAAAATTAAATTATTAATTTTTAAGTGATTTTTATAAGTTCATAACAAAAAGTTCAATGAAAAAGGGTAAAAAATGATAAATAGATTTATCAGTAGATGTAGATTATTTTTTCAATTCTTTTAATTTAATTTAATTTTTAACATTATCATTTAAATGGTTTATCTTTAAATTTTAAAAAAGTACATTTATTAAATAACCTAATCATATCTCGTACTTAATATACCAGTATTTATCTTTTTGGTTTATCAAACATAAAAAGTGAATTTAAATGCTATCAAAAATAAAATTAAAATTGTTTGAGATAATTACATACTTTTAATTTTAAATAAAAATTTCAAATAAATGTAAATTAAAAATCAATAAAAAAAATGAACCCATTTCATAAAAAAAAAAGGAATTATTTTTTCTTATTTCCGCCTTTCCACCTAACATAACTTCACACACAAAATACGAAAATAAAAAACATAAGCAACAAAAAGGAAATAGAATGTCAGTGTCAAGTCCTTTACCATTATCCAGAATCTGCATTTCTAAGCAACCTCCGCCCCTTCTCTCCTCTTTTTTTTCTTTTCAACCAAACCCAACTCTTTTTTATTTTAATTACTTGCTAAATTTCATACCCTCCTTCACTTAACTTCTTCATCTTACTGTTTTTAATTTTTTTCTTATTATAATAATATTTATATGTTCCTTTCCTTCTTCTAGTTGCCTAAGTCCTCCCCTTTTCAATTAAAGAAGAGAGAGAGAGGGAGGACTCTGAAAGATGACCGGCTTATTTCGCTCCAAATCTTGTGGACTCGTCGGGCTCACTGAGTTCAACCGTTCTCCGCCCACTCCCTTCTTCAACCCAACCCAAACCAACAGCGTTGACGCCAATGACGATGAAGAGAAAATGTTTGATGATGAAGACGAAGAAGAAGAAGAAAATGGGTGTTACGGGAACCCCATTGCTACGAGGGCGAGACGCGGGAACAGTGATTCAACGTCGAAAGAAAATAACCAGCTCCCGTTCAGGGATATTTTGACGGCGTTGTTAAGGAAGTCGCTGGTGACGTGTAGCGTGGATACTGGCGACGTTTCTTCCATGGATATTAGCTTGCCAACTGAAGTCAAACATGTTTCTCACGTTACTTTCGACCGCTTTAATGGTTTCCTCGGTTTGCCTATCGATCTACAGCCTGATGTTCCCAGAAGGGTTCCAAGTGCCAGGTTTGGTTCGCAATCTTTTTTTTTGTTCATATTTTTTTATGCCAACTTTTCTTGGGTTTATTATGCTTTGCAAATTTTAGATTTTGAATCTAGTTAAATCTGCTGAATTTGTTGATTTTTTTGGGGATTATCAGATATTATCTTTAAAAAGAAATGCACTATTATATAGCATTAAATTAACAATCTTTTTCACCATTGCTTATACGTATGAATATGATATTAAATGGCAACAAGAGAGTTTTAATTTTTATTTAATTTCAGCTGTTCTTGTAGGTGTATTTGTATGTTTGAAATATTATGTCGGACTTAATTGAGTCCTTGTCTTGTTTGTTATGGTTTTATGGATGTGATTGAATAAAGCTGTAGAAGAAAGAGACATGGCAACTACTTTTGCTATTTTGGATAAGGAAGTTGTTAATGTTTGCTTTGCAATAAAAAGGTTTTACTTTTTCAGAAAATTTAAGCCTTTTGATTAGGATGCAAATTCAAGGATTCTGCTTTCACCCAATAGGATTTGTTTTATAGTCAAAATCAAATGGTAAGCAATTTTTGATTAAAATGATGCTTCAAATGTCGATTCTGGACATGGATTGTTCTTACATGTATAAGAAATGAATTGATCCTTTGCTATGGCCATTGTTTTCTTTTGATCTAGCATGTTATTCATGGTTTTTGTTTTATCATGCAACCAACTTATTGAGCAGAGTTGATTTTTTCCAGTGGCATTCCCTTGGTTTTAATTAAAACCGAAAAGCAATTGATGTTTGTAGTATATGGAGCCTGGTAGAACCATTTGATATTTCTTTTAAACATACAAGACGTGTTTTTTTCATTGTCCAGTGCAAGTGTTTTCGGGGTTTCTGCCAAGTCGATGCAGTGTTCTTATGATGCAAGAGGGAACAGTGTGCCCACGATTCTTCTTATGATGCAGAAGCGATTGTACGCCGAAGGAGGCCTCAAGGTAAGTCTCAAATCTATTCAGGGTTTAATGCCTGAATAGTATTCTAAATGTTTAAGGTTTTGAACAAGCTTGATTCTGTTGACTGAAGGCTGAAGGAATATTTCGAATTAATGCCGATAATACTCAAGAAGAGTATGTTCGGAACAAGTTAAACAGAGGTGTAGTACCACGCGGAATCGACGTGCATTGTTTGGCTGGTTTGATAAAGGTACACAACTACAAATTACCTGTGTCTTGTTCCTGATACCGATCTCGGAGTTTCTTGAATCTACATGCATGTGATCTGTTCCTATTTCTGGAGTTCATTTTGCTGTTCTACTTAGATTAAACAATAATAAGAGGATTATATAAGTGGTTTTGGGCCTTGCAAATCCATGCAACCCACATCCTTTGATTTTACTGTCTAGTAATTTGTTGTTTTGACGAGTTCATTTTTGTTTTCATGCATGAGATCTTTACCAGTATTTCTCAGTTGGTTGGCTGTACTTGAATTCTGGAGATGCTTTTTTTTTTTGTAGGCATGGCTTAGAGAACTTCCAAGCGGAGTTCTTGATTCCCTCACACCAGAGCAGGTGATGCACTGCAACACTGAAGATGACTGCATCCAACTTACAAGGTTAATTCCGTCAACAGAAGCTACCTTACTTGACTGGGCCATCAACTTGATGGTAGATGTTGTGCAACATGAACAATACAACAAAATGGACGCCCGAAATATCGCAATGGTTTTTGCACCAAACATGACTCAGGTTTTCCTACTTTTCTTTCTCCATTTCTTTTTGTCCCAGACCAAAATGAGAGAAAATGTTAGGTGGACATTCCAGTTAAACCAACCATGAACTTGGCAACAATATCTAAATGAGAGTTTCTATACGTTTTCAGATGGCTGATCCCTTGACGGCATTGATTCATGCTGTTCAAGTAATGAATTTCCTAAAAACATTGATCTTGAAGACATTACGAGAAAGGGAGGAGTCGGCTGCCAAGGGCAGGTCGCTCCCATCGTACTCGGACTCACCTACTGCCATAACTGGCATTCATACGGAAACCATAAACAGTGGGGTACCTCATGATAAAGCTCTAGATGGAAGTGCATTAAAGGAACCTCATACTGCTAAGTTCTTCCGGTCTGCCACTCTGAGTAGACTCGAATGCAGTGCTTACGATAAACTATGGAGCTTTCAGTACGAGTGAAAGATGGGAATTTGAATACATTTCAGGTAACAGCACGCCAAATGCGCACGAAATAGGGATGGGGACTGGTTTAGGTTAAGGAAATGTGTAAGGTGGATGATGCAGGTGCCCTGTAAATAGTAAAGGATGGAGCTGGAGAACGTGGGGCGTGGTATGCCAAAACGTTAAAATGTTGATATGGTGGTTATTGATGATGAGGTGATTGCTGGTATTGTATGATTCATAGTGTTCGAGCAAAATTTGTAGCTTTTGGGATTTGCTTGAAGGCACTAACACGAGCTATAGTTTAGTATTTACTGATTTATGAAACTAAAAAGAAAAAAAAAGAAAAACAGTTCTTAATCTCCTTGTACTAGCTAACGAGTCGCAATAATTGCATTGAAAATTTGACAATAAAACGATTTTTTTATGCAATATTTAGTTTTACCTATAACTTTTCTCAATGCTTAAATCAAAAGAAAAATATACTTAAACATGTTTAAACTCACATCTTCTTAATTAATATAATAACATAAGTGTTATTTAATTTAAGGTTAAATCAACACAATATAACAAATTTTAAAGAATTTGTATATAGCATAGCATTGTATATTTATGCCTGGTTGGTCAAAGTATTAGGTAGGTCTCTCTAATATTTTTTTGATACAATATTTGGGTAGGAATAGTATAATACGGTTTGAATTTGTGTTAAATAAAAGCTACAACCACGGCTTCATGCAAATCTGATTAGCTATTAAATGAATTAATTTAATATTTGTATTTGTTAAAAAATAAAATAAGATTAAATTATAACAAAATTAACTATTATTGTTTGAAAATAACATGAAAATTATTTTATCATTTGCAATTCAATTTTAAACAAAAATTTTTATTTGTAAAACTTTAAAAGCTTCAAATAAAATAATTATGTTGAACATTAAATAACATTTTTTAAATCATAAATATTAACCTTATTAAAATTTGACATTATTATTTTCTTTTTAATAGCATACAGATTAGATTAATCCATTTAAATATACTTTTACCCATTTTTGCGCCCATGGTGAATTACAGCAAAACCTTGGGAAGTTATAGGTTTCTATTATTAGGTGATGAAATTTCATAACTAAATTTAGAAGGTTGGCAAGCGTAGTATTTATTATTTTATTATTATTATTTAGTGGAAAGAAAATGAAACAATTTAATTATATAAAACTAAGCTAGCCTTTCCAAGGGGAGTCCTCAAACAATCATAGTCTTTCCTTTTTATTGTGGACCATTGTGGACCATAGACTCCAATGCTCTACCTTTGCCAAAAGCTGATGAATTCTCCTAATCAAAGTAGAATTGGAGTCACTTGAGGAACTGTCCTGAATGACCTTAATTGCCTTAAGATTATCATTTTAATTAACACACTGTCATACCATTCCGTATTCAAACAGGCCAATTGCATGCCAAGGATGGAAATGAATTTGGTCCTAGCAACTTAGGCAGTGTTTGCCCTATTAAGGGAGGCATACTGTTTTGCTCAATTATAAGACATCTCGATAATTTTGCTAACACTCCATGGAATACCCTAAAATGTGAAGAGGTTCCAGTTCTTCCAAATATGCCAAGTAATAATCCCAAAGAGGCACTTCCAATCCACCTCACCCAAGCACATATTTTGTTGATTCTTCAAGTTCGACACAAGCCACCCCTACAAGTCTCTAGAATAAAACTAATTATGCCTTCCTACTAGAATTAACTGACCCTAGATATCTCTTGCTGTAGGACCGTCTCTAATGAAATGTAACAAATCCTCGAAGTCATGTCCGCAAAACCCACAAGCTCTATCATGCCCAATACCTTGATTCGCTCTTTCCACATTGGTAAGTAAACATTGCTTGAATGCAATCCAAATGAAAAACCTAACCCTTGAGAGGCCCTAGAATTTCCATAGAATCTACCATGCCAATTCTTTTGGATTCCACGACCTTTCCTGAAGCTTCTCATAGGGAGTTTTAACAGAGAAGGAACCTATCGAGGTACGACCCCAAGTGGTTCTATTAGATCCTATTACCGGATGAGGCGGAATAATCCCCATAATCTTCCGGATCACCTCATCCGATAACTATAGTTGAAAGAGGTCAAGATTTTAAAAGCCTTCTTCTGTAATCATATCACTAAGTAAGCAATCCATATCAAGATTAGAATGGGATGGAATCTGATTAAGTAGAGGGCCAACATTCGGAACCCAAGGATCCCGCTAACATTTGATACTACTTTTGTGCCATACTGACCATATTAAATTCTCACGAATAAATGTTTAGGCCTTTGAGAGAGCTCTCTAAAGAAAAGAGCATCTTCCACGTGATAAGGTTTCATGCAATCCGTTCTGAATACCATACTTCGTTCGAAGAAAACAAACCCAAAATGCATTGGTCTTTATCACAATGCTGAAATCAAGTTCCATCATAAAGGAACTATTATGATCCCTCATCTTTCTAAAACCTAGCCCACCATGAGATCAAGGTTAGCAAATAGTTTTCCAACTAACCAAGGCCATCTTTTTTCTACCATTTGAAAAGCCCCAAATAAATTGTCTAACCATGTGATCATTTTCCTCACAAAGACCTTTAGGATTTATCATTGATTGCATGAAATTACTGGGAATCAGTAATATGATCGACTAAGCCAAAGTGGCCTTACCAACTAAAGACAACTACCTTGCATCGTAACTATGCAATTTATGGTAAACTTTATCTACTACAAATCTTAGAGTGCTGTTAGTTATCTTGTCATGAAAGAGAGGCATGCCTAAATAGGAACCAAGATTCTGCACTCTATGAAATCTGAGGATATCACTTATGCGCCTTTTAATTTATCATCCACTCTTTTTGAAAAGAAGATTTTAGTCTTCCTTGCATTGATTTGATGCCCAACTTTCCAATATTCTTTTAAGTACCTTGGCTTGATGAGCTTGACAAAAAAAAAAGGATCAGATCATCTGCAAAGAAGAGATGAAAAAGGGGTAGACCTGATCGAGACAAACGTATAGGGGACCATTGTTCAGATTTAATGATCAATCGAATATTGTGACCTAGCCACTCCATACATAAAAAAAATAGGTAAGGGGATAACAAAAACTCCTGACGAACACCCCTTGTTGGCTGAAATTTCTTTGTTGGAACTCCATTCTACAAAATTTGTATAGTAGAATTCGTAACGACAGACATGATAACATCATGGAGTAAGTTCGAAATACCTGTAGCCTGAAGAGAGGCATCAATGAACTCCCAATGCACTTGAGCATAAACCTTCTTTAGATCAATTTTAATAGCCAACCAGGTCATATTCTTCTACTTTCTCTTGATGGAATGGATCACTTCCTATGCAATAATAATGTTGTCTATGATATTCTTTCCTGCAATGAAGCTCTCATGATTTTGCGCAATAATATTCGAAAATATTACTGTAAATCAATTAGCAATAGCCTTCATAACCAATTTATAGAGAACCGAGAAAAAGCTTATAGGTCAAAACTGTAAGAAGCTCTCAAAGTTTTGAACATTGAGGATAAGGACAATTAAGTTGTTGTTCGATACATTCTCCTGTGAAAACCTTTTTAACCCAATCGTAGATAAAAGTACCGACTTGGTCCCATTAATTTTGATAGAAAAATGCATGAAAACCACCATTGGCCGGTGCTTCCAATGGGGCCATATCAAATAGAGTTGCCTTAATTTACTCACCTAAGTCTGATTTACTTAAAAATTGGACTCTCTCTATGAACCACCCACCTCGTTTTCACTAGAAGGGAGAATATTATTAAAATCCCCGATCACCAGCCAAGGAACCTTTTTGCTTGGAATAACTGCTTTTAGTTCTTCCAAGAGGTATCTCTATTTTCGACTGTCAGGACTACCATAAACAAAGATGACAAGAACATGCCGCCTAAAGAGATCTATCAAAAAACCAAATCAAAATGAATTGGGGACGACTCTGGAGTACCTTAACATGAGCCGACTCCTTCCACCCAATCCAAATACCCCCAGAAAAACTAATTGTCTCCACGTAGTGAGAGAATGAAATATGAGATTAGCGATAATCGAATCAACTTTGCCTCCACGAACTTTCGTCTCCAAAAGACCCATAATATTAGACTTGTGCTCCTGACTGTACTCATGGAAAATACAAGGGAACTTAATGCTAGCACATCCTTGACAATTCCTGGAAAATATGGATAAACACATAAATCAAATAAAAAGGAAAAACTAATCTTTAATGATCGGACAAGCACATCTCTTCTTGACGCATCCCATCACTATTTAACACTTTTTTACCATCTTTTGTTCCAAATTGGGATTGATGAGTTTGACCATGGAATTCATTGTGTCCGACAAAGGGACCCTGAACTTCCCTATATTCTTAAATGACCCCACGGTCTTGGATGGTTTTGTTAAGGGTACCACTTCGAACAACACCTCCTTTACCCTCTGAGCCATGATCATTGTAAGCCAAATGGCCTTTGCTAGCCTCAATCAACCTAACAGTCTTGGCAGATTTAACAAATTTTAAGTCGACATTCTCTTTAAAGAAGATAGTTGAATGTCTCTCAAGGTCCAAAACACATGTACTTAGTTCCACCACCAACTCAACCGATCCTTCAAATGTGGGATTGAAGTGTGAAATGGTAATTGATGGTGAATCAATAGGAAAAGTTGAGTCAATAGCCTTTCCAACCAGTGGAACAGGTGAAGCAAGTAAATCGCTAATGCTAGAAGGAGTCGTTGACTTTTTTACACCCAAGTCAGGTTCCATAGGATGATCTGAAAGTACAAGGACCACCAACGCCCGACTGAGAGCTACAGGTAAGAAGATAGAATTCTCTAAAGCCAATCCAAGTACTAAACTAGGTTGTTCACCAATGGCCCATTGTGCGTTTCCATTAATCTCTAACCCAGGCCCATCCACAGCTGCAACCCCACAATATTGCTAGAAAAAATCTAATTTGAAAATGTTTTTCTTGCACAGCGAAAAATAAACATTTTGAAAATCAACCTGATTTGTGATATTTATAGTAATAAGCCTTAAATCAAAATTTTACCTATGTTTTTGGATAAATAGATCCTTAATATTTTTCGGCTTTCAACCAAACGATCTTCTTTATTATTTTCGTATCAAGAACTGCTTCGAGAGTGGGCTCAAACCAATTGAATCAAAACAGAGAACTAAAAAAAGAGGGTGAAAATATAAATTTTCTCTTCTATAATAGAAACTGGTAAAATTTTTATTTTGAAAAATATATTTATAAGTTGAGAATAAATTCTCTTTATATTTTGGTAGAAAAAAATCTCTCAAAGTTGTGTTAATAGCTCTATCGGTGCCATCTATTTATAAGAAGAGAAGGTAGAACCTTTGTAGAGCTGTAGAGGTTTATTTTAAATAGATAAACAATATCCTACTTAGAGTAGGAGAGGGCTGAACAACTCACCCTTACATTTCTACTTGGGTTACTGCCCCTTTCATGTTATATGAGGGGTTTTGGGCCTCTTTCACACCGTGTCCAATTACAAGTACTTCTTACGCCTTTTTTACCCAGTATTCTTTAATGTGACCCATCCCAGTTCTGTAACGCCCCGTACCCGAGACCGTCGCCGGAGTCGAACACAAGGTGTTAATAGATTTAATTCATTACTTAAACAGCTCAAACAATTTATTTTTAAAATTTTCAGTCAAGCTAACAATCTGCGTCATAGTCGCTTAAAAATTTATATCTCAAGTTACAAAACTTGAAATCCAATTCCGTAAATTTTCCCTGAAACTATACTCATATATCTATTTACTAATTTTTTTATAGAATTTTTCGTTGAGCAAATTAGTACAGTTTATTAGTTAAAGTCTCCCCTGTTTCAGAGTTTGACTGCTCTGACCTCTGTGTATTACAAATCAAATATCTCCCTATACAGAGTTCCAATGACTATAATGTTTGCTTTTAATAAAACTAGACTCAATAAGGAATCTGTACATATAAATTATGGCTTTTAATTATCTTTGAAATATTTATGGTGAATTTCCAAAGTCAAAACAGGGGATCCAGAAATTGCTCTGGCCCTATTTCACAAAAATTTAAACATATCATAAAATATAACTCATATACCTGTTTTGTTCCATCCATATGAAATAGACTCATAATTCTTCAATTCCATATTCTTCACGTCATGGTTTCCATGGATTAGCTAGCAATTTAGCATACATAATACCAAATATGATCATGATTAGCCATTCCAATGGCTAATCATTACCAAGCATTTCCATACCACTCAATAACCATATCATAAGACCATATACAAAAAATGATTATAATGCTATACATGCCATACTCAAAATATACAAGCCATTATGCCAAGATGGTATACGTATAGTGTGAGCATGCCTCCAATCGTTCCCGATTTCCGAGCTGGCTTGTCAACACTACAAGGAGTGAAAAGGAGGAAGTAAGCATAAATGCTTAGTAAGCTCACATGCAAATAGCAAGTAACACAACTATATAAGGAAACATAAAACATCATTTGCATAATCATCACCGAGACATTCATGTCACATTTTCATTTAACATCTTACCATATTGTTGTTATATCGAGTTTTCAACCCGAGGGTTAAGTACATACCTGTTTAAAGTATTCATTTCACAACACTTACCAATACGTCCCTTTCATCTCGAGTATTCCTCCGCTTGAGTAGAATTTTACCCGTTGAACACATCGAAATATAATTCGGATACATGGAAAGTTAGCACATAAGTGCTACATATGTACCCAAGCTACCATGTAACCCACCCATAAGTGAACTCGGACTCAACTCAACGAGCTCAGGCGTTCACATCCATAAGTGAACTCGGACTCAACTCAACGAGCTCGGATGCCTAGTTACATCTCTCGAACTCGGACTCAACTCAACGAGTTTGGACATTTGCATCCATAAGTGAACTCGGACTCAACTCAACGAGTTCGGATGCCCAAACATCCTAGTGACATGTCACTTGTATCCTAATCTATTCCTAAGGTTCAAACGGGCATTTTCCTCGATCACACATCTTTGCCATCTTCCACAGAATATCGAAATTGATACTTCGGTGATAGTTCATACTCATCAAGTAATTCACATAATTACATATTATTCAACAATAACCACAAAGCATAATATTTCATGATAATAATCAGCATCATATCATATAAACAACATTAAATTGCTTAAAATGACAATTATGTTACTACATTTACACATGAACTTACCTCGTATGCGAAAATGACTACTTTTACCATTTCGTCCACAACATGGTATTTTCCCCATTTTAGCCTGAATTTTAGTTTTCCTTGCTCTATCATTTAAAATATAGTCTAATTAGGACTCACATTATTCAAATTGACCCAAAATCATATTTTGGCAAAATTACAGTTTTGCCCCTAAACTTTTGCATATTTACACTTTTTCCCCAAAGCTCGTAAATTAAACTTCAGCCTATTTTCTTATGTTTTATGACATGCTGATAATTTTTCCCTTCTATGGTAACATCAAATTCTCACTCTAACATGTACTTATGACTATTAGGTATTTTTACCGATTAAGCCCTTTTGCTAGTTTTTGCTTAAAACCGAGTAGCACAAGTTGTCTAATATAATTTAAAACCTCATATTCTATCATAAAACACCAAAATACACAAATTTCACCTATGGGTATTTTTCCAAATATGAACCCTAGGTTGAATTATTGCTAGCATAAGCTTAATCGAGCTACCGGGAGTCCAAAAACATAAAATTCATTAAAAACGAGGCTAGAACGGACTTAAAATCGAGCTTGGAAGATTGAAAAATCCTAGCCATGGTTTCTCCTTGCTATATTTGGCCATGGGGTTGAAGATGAGCAAAATTGGCTTTTAATTTTGTATTTTAATTCATTTTACCCCTAAATAACCAAAATGCCCTTACTACTAAACTTTCCAAAAATTCCATCCATGTCCAATTTTTGTCCATAGACTTAGAAATTGGTAAAATTTCTATTTAAGACCTCCTAATTAATATTTCAAAACAATTTTATACTAGAAACTTCTAGAATGCAAGTTTTACAAATTATTCGATTTAGTCCCTAATTTCAATTTAAGCACTTTATGCATAAAATTGTTCACAAAATTTTCACACAATCATGCAATCATATCATAGACCTCAAAATAATCATAAAATAATTATTTCTATCTCGGATTTTGTGGTCACGAAACCACTATTCCGACTAGGCCCAAAATTAGGATATTACAAGTTTAATTTTTCTATTTCCTAAAATAAGCTTTAATATTTATATATTAAATAATTTTCTCATCCCAATTTTACTCCAATAAAATTTGATGATTTTACCCCCAGTAAAATTTTGAGAAAATTCATTCAATACGTCACAACTTAACATGTTTATTGTGAGAATAGTTTATTTTCATTTTCGAGCTTCAATACAGTCCAAAAACATAAACTCATTCTTCCATCAAATTGTAAATAGTCCTATACAGGATTGTAAATTTTCATTTTCATTTTCATTTTCAGTTCATTTCTATTTTTGGTAACCTACATTTTTTTCCAAATGATTCAATTTCTCCATTTTGGTCTTGAATGTTTCCCAATTCTCTTTTTTTATTCATTCTGTTCATTTTTATTCAAACACGCAATTCGTTTCTAGTTTCAATGAGCTAGCGGAGGGACCAATTGGACATATGTGGTTGAGGCTCAAATGATTTATAATTAAATTCTAGCTTTTCGCCTATTAATTATAAACTCGTTTTGTAATATCCTGAATTAGGGCTTAATCGGAATAGTGGTTTCGTGACCACAAATCTGAGATAGAAATAATTATTTTATAATTATTTTGATGATTATGATAGATTGCATGATTGTGTGAAAATTTCGTGATGAAATTCTATGCCTAAAGTGCTTAAATTGAAAGTAGGGACTAAATCGAATAAGCTGCAAAACTTGCATTCTAGAAGTTTTTAGTATGAAATTGTTTTGGAATATTAATGAGGAGGTCTTAAATAGCAATTTGACCAATTTTAAGTTCATAGAAAAAATTAGGACATGGAAGGAATTTTTGGAAAGTTTAGTAGTAAGGGTATTTTGGTCATTTAGTTATTAAAATGAATTAAAAACAAAATTAAAAGCCAATTTTTGTCCATCTTCTTCATTAGGCCGAAATTTCAAGGGTTCTCCATAGCTAGGGTTTGTTTCAAGCTTCCAAGCTCCATAGTAAGTGATTCCAAGCCCTGTTTTTAATGTTCTTTACGTTTTTGGAATCCCGGTAGCTCGATTAAGCTTATGTTAGCAATAATTCAACCTAGGATTTATATTTGGAAAAATACCCATAGTTGAAATTTGTGTATTTTGATTTTTTATGATAGAATATGAGGTTTTAAATTATGTTAGACAACTTGTGCTACTCGGTTTTGAGTGAAAACGAGTAAAATGGCTAAATCGGCAAAAATACCTAATAGTCACAAGTATATGTTAGAGAGAGAATTTGATGTTGCCATAGAAGGGAAAAGTGATCAGCATGTTATACAACATAAGAATAAGGAATAAAGTTTAATTCCCGAGCCTAGGGGCAAAAGTGTAATTATGCAAAAGTTTAGGGGCAAAAGTGTAATTTTTCCAAAGTTCGTATTAAATGCTATTTTGATGAATGTATGTATTAAATAGATTAATTTGGCATTATAGATCAAGAGAAACGAGATTCAAGTCGCGATCGAAGAAAAGAAAAGATTGTGGACTAAATTGCAAAATTTTTATATTTTGGTACCAAGGTAAGTTCATGTGTAAATGTAGTAACATAATTGTCATTTTAAGCAATTTAATGTTGTTTATATGATATGATGCTGATTATTATCATGAAATATTATGCTTTGTGGTTATTGTTGAATAATATGTAATTATGTGAATTATTGGATGAGTATGAACTATCACCGAGTATCGGTTCCAATATTCCGTGGAAGACGGCAACGATGTGAGATCGAGGAAAAAAAGCCCGTTTGAACCTTAGGAATAGATTAGGATACAAGTGACATGTCACTAGGATGGTTGAGCATCCAAACTCGTTGAGTTGAGTCCGAGTTCACTTATGGATGCAAATGTCCGAACTCGTTGAGTTGAGTCCGAGTTCACTTATGGATGCGAACGCCCGAGCTCGTTGAGTTGAGTCTGAGTTCACTTAGGGGCGGGTTACATGATTTCTTGATTACATATGAGGCACTTATGTGCAAATTATCCGTGTATCCGAGTTGTATTCCGATGTGTTCAACGGGTGAAATTTCTAGTGAAATGGAAGAACACTTAAGATGCCAGTGACGTTTTGGTAAGTGTTGTGAAATGGACACTTTGGACAGGTATGTTCTTAACCCTCGGGTTGAAATTAGATACAACAACGATAAGGTGGTAAGATGATGAATGATGTTTAGAAATGTGATATATGTTTTGGTGATACCATGCTAAAGTTGTTTGGTATATTTGTATTGTAATGTTACTTGTTATTTACATATGAACTTACTAAGCATTTATGCTTACTCCCTCCTCTTTATTTACTGTAGTTTTGAACAAGCCAGCTCGGGAATTGGGACGGGTGAAGGTTCGATCTCACTATCCAAAGGACTTTCATCTGGGTAAATGGCTTGTAAAACTTAAGTATGGCATGTATAGCAATATACTTATTTTGTGTAAATAATTTTATGATATGGCCATGTTTGGTTGAGAAAATGTTTGATATTGATAAGTCATGGTGATGGCTAATTTAGATCATGTTTGATATTATGGAAGTTTAATAGGTTATCTAGTTCATAAAAATTCATGGAAAGATGAAACTTGCCTTAAAATAGAATATTGCTACAGCAATGACATGAATTTGAAAAAATCACTAAAAATAGTATAAATGGAACTAAATAATGAGTAAGTTATGAAATTGAAGCTTAATGAGTCTATTTTCATGTGGATTGAACAAAACAGGCATATAAATTATATTTTATGAGATATTTAAACTTTTGTGAAACAGGGCCAGAGTGATTTCTGGATCCCCTGTTCTGACTTTAACAATTCATAATAAATTTTAAAAAATAATTAGAAGTTTTTCTTTATATGTACAGATTCCTTATTGAGTATAGTTTTGAGGAAAACAAACCTCGTAGTCATTGAAATTCTGTATAGAGAGATATCTGATTCGTAATACACAGATGTCAGAGCAGTTGAACCCTGAAACATGGGAGACTTTAACTAAGAAAATGTACTAATTGGCCCAACCAAAAATTCTAGAAAAATATTAGTAAATAGATATATGAGTCTAGATTTAGGAAAAATTTACGTATCTTGATTTTGAGTTTCTTAACTCGAGATATGATTTTTCTTGTAACTATGACGCGGGTAGTTAGAAAGCTGTGAATGTAGAAACAAATGATTTGAAGTTCTTAATTTGATAAATTATGTTCGGTAACCCCTCAAGCTCGACTCCGGCGACAGTTTCGGGTGTGGGGGCATTACATTTAGTGGTATCAGAGCAGGTTTAATCAGTTCTCGGACTACGTGTTGTATGTACGGATTTTGCTATACATGCCATATGTATGAATTGTGATAGTGTGACGACTTCTGACCTTTTTAAATGAATTTTTATATAGCAAATGGATCCCGATCCAGCTGTGGCAGATGAAGTAGAGAGTAATGCACCAGCTCCGACTGAAGGGGCAGCGCCGATTGAAAACCCACCTCCTACTGTTGGTCAGGGAGGAGGAGAAAGGGATCGGGAAGCCTTTCCCCAAATAATGAGTGCATGGTACACTGAGTTCGTTCGTACGAACCCAAATGTACGACCTCCCCCACCTCCCCCAATTCCTCAACCTATGCCTCCGATGCCTCAGGGAGTGGATATGATAAAATTTCATAGAACCCCCGTTGATAGAATTCGTAAACAAGGGGCTGAAGAATTTAGAGCAAATATTGATGATGATGCAGAGAAAGCAGAGTTCTAGCTTGAAAATTCTATCCGGGTATTTGATGAATTATCTTGTACACCTGAAGAATGTTTGAAATGTGCTACATCTTTGTTGAGAGATTCAGCCTATAATTGGTGGAAGACTTTGATTTCGGTGGTACCGAAAGAGAGGGTAACCTGGGAATTCTTTCAAGAAGAGTTTCGGAAGAAATATATTAGTGAAAGATTTATTGATCAGAAATGTAAAGAGTTTCTTGAGCTAAAGCAAGGTAATATGACAGTCTCAGAATATGAAAGAGAGTTTGTTCGATTGAGTAAGTATGCCAGGGAATATGTTCCTACAGAAGCCAAGATGTGCCGACGATTTGAAGACAGGCTCAACGAAGACATTAAGGTATTTGTCGGGATCCTTGAACTGAAAGAAATGGTAGTACTGGTTGATCGAGCTTGTAAGGCTGAAGAACTACTGAAGGAAAAGAAAAAGGTAGAATCTGAAACACGAAATTGGAATAAAAGACCAATGAGTAATGCACCTTCACAGCAACCCGGAAAGTCAAGAAATATGAATCCTCGTTCCCAAGTTTCAGCTGGGCAATCATATGGAAATTTTAAGAAGCAGAATGTGGGTCCTAAATCTCAGACTACTTCTGCGGCTAGTGTGGGAAATACGAAATTTGTTAAACCCGAGTGCCAGCGGTGTGGTAGAAATCATTTTGGTCCGTGCAGAGCAAATGAATGTTTTCGATGTGGTTCTCCGGATTATTTTATTAGAGACTGCCCAGAGAGAGCTAAGAAAGAAAAATTTCAGAATGTAAAATCTAGTGGTGCAGACTCGAGGGGAAGGTATCCGAGAAAAGCTGGAAGTGAAACAAGCAGTAAGAATGTAGCCAGAGATGCAACAGTTAGATCTGAAGGAAGAGCTCCAGCTACAACTTATGCTATTAAAGCGCGTGAAGATGCTTCCTCACCCGATGTGATTACCGGTACATTTTCTCTTTATGATACTAATGTTATTGCTTTGATTGATCCCGGTTCTACTCATTCATATGTATGCATGAAACTGGTGTCTAGTATGAATATACCTGTTGAGAACACAGAATTTATGATTAGAGTGTCGAATCCACTAGGCAAATACGTGATAGTTGATAAAGTAAGTAAGAAGTGCCCTTTAATGATTCGGGGTCATTATTTTCCGGCTGACTTGATGTTGTTGCCGTTTGATGAATTTGATGTTATTTTGGGTATGGATTGGTTGACATTGCATGATGCTATAGTAAATTGCAAAGAAAAGGTTATAGAATTAAAATGTGAAAGTGGTGAAATCTTGCGGGTTGAACCAGACAAATCAGAGGAAATATTTAGTATGATTTCTTCGATGTCGGCTCAGAGATATTTGAGAAAGGGTTATGAAGCTTATTTGGCGTATGTAATTAATACAAAAGAAGTTGAAAAGAAAGTTGAATCAGTGCCGGTTGTGTGTGAATTTGCAGACGTATTTCCAGAAGAATTACCAGGTTTGCCTCCAGTCAGGGAAGTAGAATTTGGTATAGATTTGATACCGGGAACAGCTCCGATCTCGATTGCTCCATATAGAATGGCACTGACAGAGTTGAAAGAATTAAAGTCGCAGTTGCAAGAGTTGACTGATAAAGGCTTTGTGAGACCGAGTTTTTCACCTTGGGGTGCTCCCGTGTTATTTGTGAAAAAGAAGGATGGTTCTATGAGATTATGTGTTGATTATCGGCAGTTAAACAAGGTGACAATCAAAAACAAGTATCCATTGCCGAGAATTGATGATTTGTTTGATCAGCTAAAAGGAGTGACATGGTTTTCAAAGATTGACTTGAGATCTAGGTATTATCAGCTGCGAGTGAAAGAGTCAGATGTGCCTAAAACGACTTTTAGAACAAGGTACGGTCATTATGAATTTTTAGTTATGCCATTCGGGTTGACGAATGCTCCTGCTGTGTTTATGGACTTAATGAATCGCATATTTCGGCCATACCTAGACAGATTTGTTGTGGTGTTTATAGATGATATTTTAATTTATTCAAAAGATGAGACAGAGCATGCTGAGCATTTGAGGATAGTTTTGCAAACTTTGAGAGATAAGCAGCTGTATGCTAAGTTTAGTAAAAGTGAATTTTGGCTCTGGGAAGTTGGATTTTTGGGTCATATTGTTTCAGGTGATGGTATACGGGTTGATCCTAGTATTGGAAACCACCGAAAAATGTAACTGAAGTTAGGAGTTTCTGGGGGCTAGCTGGGTATTATCGGCGGTTTGTAAATGAATTTTCTATAATTGCTGCTCCTATGACTAGACTACTCCGAAAGGATGTTAAATTTGAATGGACGGAAGAATGTCAACAGAGTTTCGAAGAATTGAAAAAGTTATTAACTGAAGCACCAGTGTTGATACAACCCGAATCAGGTAAAAAATTTGTGGTGTATAGTGATGCTTCTCTAAATGGTTTGGGGTGTGTCCTCATGTAAGAAGGAAAAGTGGTGGCTTATGCTTCGAGGCAGTTAAAACCTCATGAGAGGAATTATCCTACTCACGATTTGGAATTGGCTGCAGTGGTGTTTGCTTTGAAGATTTGGCGACATTATTTGTATGGTGAAAAGTGCCGAGTATATACCGATCACAAAAGTCTTAAATACTTGATGTCACAAAAAGACTTGAATTTGAGACAGCGAAGATGGTTAGAGTTATTGAAAGATTACGAGCTTGTTATTGATTATCATCCGGGAAAAGCGAATGTGGTTGCTGATGCTTTAAGCAGAAAGTTGTTGTTTGCTTTGAGAGTTATGAACACTCAGTTGAAAATGTCAGATGACGGTTCGATTCTAGCAGAGTTAAGAGCAAGACCGATGTTTTTACAAGAGATTTTTGAAGCTCAGAAAAATGATCAAGATTTGCTAGCCAAAAGAAAACAGTGTGAAGCTGATACGGGATCAGATTTCAGAATCGGTTCTGATGGTTGCTTGATGTTTAAAAATCAGATTTGTGTACTGAAAAATGATGAGTTGATTCAAAATATTTTGCATGAAGCACATAATAGTTGTTTGGCGGTTCATCCGGGCAGTACGAAGATGTATAATGACTTAAAGAAAATGTACTGGTGGAGTGGAATGAAAAGAGATATTTCCGAGTTTGTATCAAAGTGCTTAGTTTGTCAACAAGTGAAAGCTGAACACCAGGTACCTTCGGGATTACTTCAGCCTATTATGGTTCCTGAATAGAAATGGGATCGGATTATTATGGATTTTATATCAGGGTTGCCGTTAACTCCAGGGAAGAAAAATGCCATCTGGGCAATAGTTGACAGAGTGACTAAATCGGCTCATTTTATTCCGGTACATACAGATTATTCTCTTAATAAGTTGGCTGAATTGTATATCCGAGAGATTGTTAGACTTCATGGGATACCTTTGTCAATCATTTCGGATAGAGATCCGAGGTTTACCTCACGGTTTTGGCAAAAGTTGCAAGAGGCATTAGGTACAAAGTTAAATTTCAGCAATGCCTTTCATCCACAAACTGATGGACAATCAGAGAGAGTAATTCAGATTCTTGAAGACATGCTCAGATGTTGCGTATTGGAATTTCAAGATAGTTGGGAAAGGTACTTACCATTGGTAGAATTTGCTTATAATAATAGTTATCAGACAAGTTTGAAGATGGCACCTTATGAAGCATTATATGGTCGTAAATGTCGGACGCCATTGTATTGGACTGAACTCAAGGAAAGTTAAATTTATGGAGTTGATTTAATAAAAGAAACTGAAGAAAAGGTGAAAGTGATTCGAGATTGTTTGAAAGCTGCTTCAGATAGACAGAAATCTTATGCTGATTTGAAACGAAAAGAAATGGAGTTTCAAGTTGGTGATAAGGTATTTTTGAAAGTGTCTCCATGGAAGAAAGTCCTTAGATTTGGACGAAAGGGAAAGTTAAGTCCGCGTTTTATTGGACCGTATGAAATAATTGAAAAAGTTGGACCGGTAGCATATCGGCTAGTGTTACCACCCGAATTAGAGAAGATTCATGATGTGTTTCACGTATCTATGTTACGCCGGTATCGTTCGGATCCTTCACATATAATTTCACCGACAGAAGTTAAACTACGACCGGATATGACTTATGAAGAAGAACCGATTAAGATTTTAGCTCGAGAAGTCAAACAACTAAGAAATAAAAGTGTTGCACTTGTGAAAGTGTTGTGGAAAAAGCATGGGGTAGAAGAGACTACATGGGAACCTGAAGAAACTATGAGAAACCAATATCCACACCTGTTAACCGGTAAGATTTTCGAGGACGAAAATCCATAAAAGGGGGGGGGGAGAGTTGTAATATCCTGAATTAGGGCTTAATCGAAATAATGGTTTTGTGACCACAAATCCGAGATAGAAATAATTATTTTATAATTATTTTGATGATTATGATATGATTGCATGATTGTGTGAAAATTTCGTGATGAAATTCTATGCCTAAAGTGCTTAAATTGAACGTAGGGACTAAATCGAATAAGCTGCAAAACTTGCATTCTAGAAGTTTTTAGTATGAAATTGTTTTGGAATATTAATGAGGAGGTCTTAAATAGCAATTTGACCAATTTTAAGTTCATGGACAAAATTAGGACATGGAAGGAATTTTTGGAAAGTTTAGTAGTAAGGGTATTTTGGTCATTTAGTTATTAAAATGAATTAAAAATAAAATTAAAAGCCAATTTTTGTCCATCTTCTTCATTAGGGAGAAATTTCAAGGGTTCTCCATATCTAGGGTTTGTTTCAAGCTTCGAAGCTCTATAGTAAGTGATTCCAAGCCCCGTTTTTAATGTTCTTTACGTTTTTGGAATCCCGGTAGCTCGATTAAGCTTATGTTAGCAATAATTCAACTTAGGGTTTATATTTGGAAAAATACTCATAGGTGAAATTTGTGTATTTTGATGTTTTATGATAGAATATGAGGTTTTAAATTATGTTAGACAACTTGTGCTACTCGGTTTTGAGTGAAAACGAGTAAAAGGGCTTAATCGGTAAAAATACCTAATAGTCACAAGTATATGTTAGAGAGAGAATTTGATGTTGCCATAGAAGGGAAAAGTGATCAGCATGTTATAAAACATAAGAATAAGGAATAAAGTTTAATTCCCGAGCCTAGGGGCAAAAGTGTAATTATGCAAAAGTTTAGGGGCAAAAGTGTAATTTTTCCAAAGTTCGTATTAAATGCTGTTTTGATGAATGTATGTATTAAAAAAGATTAATTTGGCATTATAGATCAAAAGAAACAAGATTCAAGTCGCGATCGAGGAAAAGAAAAGATTGTGGACTAAATTGCAAAATCTTTATATTTTGGTACCAAGGTAAGTTCATGTGTAAATGTAGTAACATAATTGTCATTTTAAGCAATTTAATGTTGTTTATATGATATGATGTTGATTATTATCATGAAATATTATGCTTTGTGGTTATTGTTGAATAATATGTAATTATGTGAATTACTGGATGAGTATGAACTATCACCGAGTATCGGTTCCGATATTCTGTGGAAGACGGCAAAGATGTGAGATCGAGGAAAAAAAGCCCGTTTGAACCTTAGGAATAGATTAGGATACAAGTGACATGTCACTAGGATGGTTGAGCATCCGAACTCGTTGAGTTGAGTCCGAGTTCACTTATGGATGCAAATGTCCGAACTCGTTGAGTTGAGTCCGAGTTCATGAAATGTAACTAGGCATCCGAACTCGTTGAGTTGAGTCCGAGTTCACTTATGGATGCGAACGCCCGAGCTCGTTGAGTTGAGTCCGAATTCACTTAGGGGCGGGTTACATGGTTTCTTGATTACATATGAGGCACTTATGTGCAAATTATCCGTGTATCCGAGTTGTATTCCGATGTGTTCAACGGGTGAAATTTCTAGTGAAATGGAAGAACACTTAAGATGCAAGTGACGTTTTGGTAAGTGTTGTGAAATGGACACTTTGGACAGGTATGTTCTTAACCCTCGGGTTGAAACTAGATACAACAACGATAAGGTGGTAAGATGATGAATGATGTTTAGAAATGTGATATATGTTTTGGTGATACCATGCTAAAGTTGTTTGGTATATTTGTATTGTTATGTTACTTGTTATTTACATATGAACTTACTAAGCATTTATGCTTACTCCCTCCTCTTTATTTACTGTAGTTTTGAACTAGCCAGCTCGGGAATCGAGACGGGTCGAAGGTTCGATCACACTATCCAAAGGACTTTCATCTGGGTAAATGGCTTGTAAAACTTAAGTATGGCATGTATAGCAATATACTTATTTTGTGTAAATAATTTTATGATATGGCCATGTTTGGTTGAGAAAATGTTTGATATTGATAAGTCATGGTGATGGCTAATTTAGATCATGTTTGATATTATGGAAGTTTAATAGGTTATCTAGTTCATAAAAATTCATGGAAAGATGAAACTTGCCTTAAAACAGAATATTGCTGCAGCAATGACATGAATTTGAAAAAAATCACTAAAAATAGTATAAATGGAACTAAATAATGAGTAAGTTATGAAATTGAAGCTTAATGAGTCTATTTTCATGTGGATTGAACAAAACAGACATATAAATTATATTTTATGAGATATTTAAACTTTTGTGAAACAGGGCCAGAGTGATTTCTGGATCCCCTGTTCTGACTTTAAAAATTCATAATAAACTTTAAAAAATAAATTAGAAGTTTTTTTATATGTACAGATTCCTTATTTAGTCTAGTTTTAAGAAAAACAAACCTCGTAATCATTGAAATTCTGTATAGAGAGATATCTGATTCGTAATACACAGATGTCAGAGCAGTCGAACCCTGAAATAGGGGAGACTTTAACTAATATACTGTACTAATTGGCCCAACCAAAAATTCTAGAAAAAAATTAGTAAATATATATATGAGTCTAGATTTAGGTAAAATTTACAGATCTTGATTTTGAGTTTCTTAACTTGAGATATTATTTTTCTTGTAACTGTGACGCGGGTAGTTAGAAAGCAGTGAATGTAGAAACAAATGATTTGAAGTTCTTAATTTGATAAATTATGTTCGGTAACCCCTCAAGCTCGACTCCAGCGACGGTTTTGGCGTGGGGGCGTTACACGTTTATTCATGAATTCGTTCCACTATAGTATCATGATTGAGCTCTTCCCAATGACATACCATTATGAAAACAACTACTCAGTGCTCATCCAATGAACTTGTCATAAATGTGTTAACCTCATAGGATACCATTGATGTTTTTGGTATAATATCTGTTCTCCCAATTTGATCCTATTTTATCTCAAGGTAACCATTACATCTTCTTTCATAAAAAGTCAATCATTATCAAAAAGTGATCAAGTCGTCCATCACAAAGATGGACGACCTGTGGCCATGTTTAGTTTTCATCAACCATGTGATGCCAAATAGAGGATATTATTTACCCATGTTTTGGGCTATGAATTCCACTTTTGCGAATGATACTAAATGCTACAGAAGTCATACAGCCAACGCACCAACTTTCAGTTCCTTATTTATATGAACTCAGGCTTTTACTTACATCAAAGTGTACGAGTCACGCATACATAGCCTGCCATCCACTCGGGGTTTAGGTATGTCACATTATGAATGTCACAAGTGAATAAATCCATAAATGGATTCAAGATCTATTTTGCTTGGGTCCTGTTTGATGTACTATCAGTCTAATCAGTCATATCTATGTCTTTATCTTTTGGGAGTCATCTACTTCGATGCCCTAGACAAGGTATCTCCTTAACTGGACTTGATAGATGACATATTAGTCTTTCAATTAGTTTGCTCATTTTCGATTAGAATAAGGACATGTTTAGGTTCGTCTACTAATACAAGTTGTCTTTTTGTACTACGATTCAACCACGTAATACCATTTAGTATTAGTTAAAAATTTAAGCAACCAATGAACAACATGTGCTTCTATTTTTCTTTGCATGCAAAAACCATATGAGGACAATAATACAATGTATATTAATTTAATTCACGAATAATTTTATTAATCACTCTATTTGAAAAAATTACAAATGTATTTAGACAAAAATATTACACTTAGGGCACCAAATCCAAAAAATATACCCCAAGTCCAACCGCATTCTCTTGACCCACCACACTTAAAAGTTTAGTTACCTTCACAAAAGGCCGACCTATTGATTCAGTTAACCCTATTAACATTCCACGTGACCTTCCTCTCAAAAATTCCCCTTGCTAGAAATTCACTGTTGATAAATCAACTGATGCCACACTATCCACCTCTCTCTTGCCCAAAGAAGACAAAGCATTAGATCTAGAGCCCACCGACTCATTAGCTGGAAATTTAGCTTTCTAATTTCTATTTTCTCTTGGTTTGTGAAGGATTTTCTCTTAACAAGCATCAATGGCCTAAAAGCCTTCACCGTCTCCACCGTTCTCTCTCCCGTGGGCAAAGACATAGGTGCTGCCTCTATTTTTACAGCACGGTCCAGCACTGCCATGGCTGTAAGGTACAAGTCTTTCATGTACCTATATGAGCCACAAGTAGACTGCCGGCAAAGACTCATAGTCAACCCACTGGATCGTGCCACTAACCATGATTTGCTAGACTAGCGGCTTCACTAAGCTGATGTACACTGCATTCGGGCAAACCAGCCTCTCGACTCAATGTCTATCTTAAAATCAAGCTTCGCCACCTTACCAACCAATCTGTTAATTTCCTCCAAAATTCGCTACTTGTAGAAGAACCCTGGCAAACTAGGGAACTAGACCCAAACCATAACAACGTTTGGAAAAAAGGCTACAATGGGTTAAAATCTAAAGTCCACGGCTGAACCACAAGGTACTACCCAAAAATAACCCACGAACCCTGAGTAAACACCATATCGTAATCCTCTCTACTATGAAATTTTATCAGAAAGTAGCCGTTCTCAACATTCATGAGTTGGAACGGATGAGAGGGCCTTTGCAAGCTAAAAATCCTATTATGGAGAGTGGCATACTCTATGTTCCACCCTAACAGTTTCACCACTATCGTGGTCGCCATATCCTTCACTAGAATTTGTTGGATCCTCTCAAAAAATCTATCATCGACATTCCATTAACTGTGGATTTCACGATATCCTCCTCCATGAAATCAAGATCCTTCTCATTGATAGTACTTGAAGAGGTAAAAGAATCCTTAGATTCGATAACGCGTCTCCCAAGTAATTTATCTTTCCAAGATAAGACTGGTGTTAGTGACAAGTCCACGGCCATGTTAACACTCGTATCTTCTTCTAATCCTTTGAAAGAAACTTTCTTAGTGGTGCGGTCTATATTCAAATAGTCCCCCCGCCCTCCAGAAAACACCATTATAACTTATTTTTGGAATTTGGTTTTATTTTTTTTACACTTTAAACGCATGTCCTAAACTCGATTATGAAGATATTTTTCTCCCTTATTTGCCTTGGACGTGATAATAATCTTCAGTGCTATGTATGAAAATTTTAATGTAAAAAAACGAATAGTGTCTTTATGATTTATGAACCTAATTATTTTATCTTTAATTATATATTTTAAGTTTTTAAAGATTAAATATTTGTTGATGTAAACCTTTTAAACCATATTATTTATATTAAATACTGATTAATGAAAGAATATCACAAAGAAATACAAGAACACACACTTTGATTTTTAAATACTGTAATGAGAAAATCACTTGCTTATTTCTCATTCTAATGAAAACATTTATACAAAACTAGAAGAAGCAAACTGCAGTTAACAACATAACAGAATCTTTAACAGAATACTTGATTTTGTTTAGCTAATTCTAGTATTCACCCATTAGCTACAACTTTTGTGACTCGGAGTCTCTTCTTTAACAGATAAAAATAAAACGATGATAAAGGTTTGGTAAGAATGTCAACCACTTGTTCATATGCTGGAACTTCACCAACAATCAACTTTCTAGCCTCAACTTTCTAACGAACAAAGAAAAATCAAGTTGAACATGTTTGAATTTAGAGTAGAGAACTGGATTGGCAACAACAGTTATCGCACTAGAATTATCACACTAAAGAGTAGTTTTGTCAACTGGGGCTAAATGAAGTTCACTTAATAAGGACTCAAGCCATGTGATGTCTATTGCAGCAGCTACTGGTATCGATATTTAGCTTCATCCGTCGAATGAGAGACAACTTGTTATTTCTTAGAACACCAGGAAACTGGATTCCCACCAAGGTAGACACAATACCCAGTGGTTGAGAAATGATCATCAAAATCCAAACCCCAAATTGCTTCAGCATACCCAACTAGAGATAATCATTTAAATGGTCGAATATGTAACCCATAGTCAATAGTGCCATACAGGTAGTGCAAAATTCGCTTAACAATAACAAAATGAACATCAGTCGGGGAGCGCATAAACTGAAATATACAATTAATAACATAGGCAATGTCAAGTCTAGTAAGAACCATGTATTGTAATGCTCTAGCAATGCTATGATACTCATGTGGATCGACAAGTGGTGTACATACGTGTTTGGACAACGGAAAAAAACTAATCATGGGTGTAGGTACTCCTTTAGCTTGTCCATATGACAACGTTTTAACAAATCAAGAATATACTTTTGTTGACAAAGATGAAGTCCACCATTCTTAAGTTGAGTCACCTCAATGCCTAAGAAATAATGAAGAAAACCCATATCCTTGAGTGAAAACTCAGTGTGAAGTCAGTTAACAAAAGCATCGATCTCTATACTTGAGTCATTAGTAATAATTGTGTCATCCACGTAAATCAACACATATAGATGAAACATATTGGTAATGCAAATAAATAATGAGCATCAGATCTGGGGAAATCTCAAGATTACCTTTAATGTTGCGACACAGCTTAAGGGTGTCACGACATACCCCTAAAGATAGCTTAAGAAGAGTATACTGATTGCTATGTAGCGACACAGGTCATGGTGTGTTGTGACATCGACTTTAGATGGGAGATAAACACAAAACATAGGTGTTTTGGTCTGAAAAATCAAACTTAAAGCTCAAGAACATCAACTAACCTAGGGTTAAGGATGACCACCACTTAGAATCTATAAATAGACTCATTTGGCACATGTTATGGACATCATTCAATTAGTCTAGATTCTCTCTTTTAAATTTTGTTTAGTTTTCTTTCTTTCTTAGGTTTTTAGAATTTATTTTCAGTTGTTCTTTTTTTCAAGAGATCTGATTTGTGGAGATCGTCAAACTCTGTGGATTCGTTTCCATCTTTAATATAAATCGAGCATTTTCTTAAACTCTACATTTTAATCCATTTACCACGTTTTCTATTTTCATCTATTCCTTATTATTTATGAAAGCCATGAGGAACTAATCCTCTTATGAGAGATTAGGAAGTGGAGGTATGATCTATTAAATGTTTTGTAGGGTTACTCAACGGATCAACTATTTAGAAAAGGAAGAATGTGAAACAAACACTAGGCCTGACAACCCCAGGAAGTCATCAAGGTGGGTTAACCCAAAATTGGTATTGCCCATCCGTGAGCACCTTCACCCCAGGCCAGTTTGGACTGTAAGGTCGAAAGATAAGTAGTCCTTATTGACTTGTTATGTTAGTGGAAGAGTAGAAGATCCTACTAGGGTGACGGCTAGTTGATTGATCAGGAACCCGAAACAACAGTTGATGGGGATTATGGAAGTGAGCTAATAACCCATAATCAAGATTTTATTCATTCTACTCTTTGGTCTCTTGAATTTTATTTTATCATTATAGAAACATTAAAACCCTTTTATTATGTTCTCGTACTATTACTAATTTAGATTACTAATTAGATCTTTTAGTGTTTAGGTTAGAATTGGTCTAACACTCACCTCCCTTGGGTATGATCCTCGGAGTACTCACCGATTTATTGTAAAACTATATTACAACTTGACCCGTATAGCTGCATATACCACCTCGTATTTTTATATTATTGCAATATTCAAGGTTTTATTTAATCGACATACAAGAGGTTGCCCATTTTCATTTGTCTGAACATAATTGAGAGGTTGTTCCATGTACACTTCCTTGGTCAAATCACCATTCAAGAATGCATTGTTGACATCTACCTATAGCAAATGCCAACTTTTAGTTATGATAACAATAAAATTGTGCGAATTGTAACAAGTTTGACCATCGGATTGAACGTTTCACAAAATCACACACAGGAACCTAAGAACATCCTTTTCCAACCAATCTCCATTTTCAACGAGCCATTGTACCATCAAGATTCCATTTTATCTTAAAAATCCACTTGCAACCAATCTCCTATCGGCCCGAAGGTAAGGAAACTAAATTCTAAGTGTTGTTACAAAACAAGACATCATACTACTCTTGAGTATCCGTCCTCCACTCAACACTAGCAAAAGCTTCTTCAATATTGCAAGGTTTTTGGTTAGGAAGTTAAACTGTTAGGACTTTCAGTTTAAAAACACTAGCATTCGACCAAGTGACCATAGAATGAGTATTGATGGAATGAGAAGAGTATCATCAATAAGAACATGAACTTCTAGTGTAGGAGAGGAAGTACTGGAGCCACTGTCAAAACAAACACTAGCATTCCCTTTAGCCAAATTCAAGTCTTGAAACGGAGATGTCAAAACATTAGTAGGCTTAAAAGAGCAACTACTAGGATAGAAGATAACTTGTGCATTGAACTAGAATGAAGGATTGGGACGAAGGTAGTGATACAGTCCGATTCTAGGGGCACACACTGAGCATTTGATGAAGGTGTAAACAAAAACCGATCCTTGTCAAACACCATGTGTCAAGGAAAAAAACACCAAACCATCCGGAGCAAGACATTGATAACCTTTACATTGGGAGCTATATCCAAGAAAAGTAAAGGGTTGAGCCCGAAACTCCAATATATGTAGATTAAACGGGTGAAGATATGGATAACGACAACACCCAAAAATCCGAAGATAATCATAATTTAGAGGAGTGCTATAAAGATTCAGAGTAGGTAACCGATTTATCAAATGGACAGCACATGAAAAGGCATACCCTGAATACTTCATTGTTAAATGTGCTTAAGCAAGTAACGTAAGCCCAACTTCCACCGTATGGCGATGCTTTCTTTCGAAAATTGTAAAACCCCTAACCCGTCTCTATCATCGGATAAGGGTTACAGAGCATTACAGTGTAAAACAAAACCTTAATCATCGAAAGATGGATCAACAGGCAAATCACATATTTATTTTCAATAATGTAATTTAAATATGATAAAAATACTTTTACAGGCCTTAAATTGAGTTTGTTTGGCTCTAAAAAAATAGTTTGGAAACAATCAGGGACTTATTCGAAGTAAAAAAAAAATTCAGGCAAAACATGAAAATTTTGTGAAACAGGGGTCACACGGCCATGTGACATAGCCTAGACTGTGTGGACATTCGAAATAGGGCTACATAACCATATGCCAAATCGTGTGCATTTTCAAAGTTGGGTCACACGGTCATGTAACAAGCTGTGTGCCATACCGTATAACTAATTGTTTTGGGAGACATGGCCATGTCGCAGATCGTGTGAAACTTGCATTTAAAAACAATAAGGACACATGACCATGCGAACAGCCCATGTGTGACACACGACCATATGACATCTCGTGTCTTAAGCCGTGTGTACCAAAATGTGCCTTGAAAAACAAAGTTTACCAAAAATGCTTTCTTGAGCTACAAACATACCATTTGCTAATCTTTTTAACCTAATCAAAGCACACTTAAATGAGACCAAATCATGCTAAAATCATCATATATGCAACACATTTCCATCATTCAGCCAATGTACCCTCATTGGTACCAAAAAATATACATCCTAATAAATTCATCTAATTGACATGGACTAAGCTTAAAATCTACACCATATACCTATCATTCATCCATTTGAACTTAAAATAAACACAAATCAAGTCAAGAATAATTCAACATATACCTACCAATATGCCAATCAATGGCACCACATTTCACACGCCAAATTTAGATCCATTCCATATCTCAAAGTTCTAGTTTGAAACTATGTCAACCATGCCAAATAGCCATTCCAAAACATGTCATTATACCTTATAATACCTAATATATATAAAGCATGCATAAAGTTTATCCACACATACTTGTACCTATTATTCACATGCCATCATTTAACATCATTAATCACAACCAACTGAGCACAAACTAAACAATCCAAATCACTGGAAAAACCTTTTTAACCCTATTACATGCCATTTATAACCATTAACCAAGACAACCATAACTACCAATATGACGAATGGATAGTGTGACGATGCTCCAACAATATTCCAATTGGTCGAGCTTTTTCGCTGATTTACAAAATAGAGAAAACAACTACGTAAGCAATTAGTGCTTAGTAAGTTCGTATAAAGGAAACTTAAACTTACAGAATATATTAAACTAAACAACCAATCACACTTTCATCATGTCATATGCCAAATTTCCTTTCCAATACACATCGCCTCATAAGGTTAGTAAGTATAATATTACATGTAAATACCAAGTAAATCATGGCATATAGAGAATAAACATTTAGACTGTATATATCATCCATCACATCTATATCCACTACACATTCTATAACACCCTTAACCAGAATCTATCTCTGAGACAAGGTTACGGAGCATTACTAGAGTTTACAAATCAAATAGAAAGAAAATGCAAACGTTTCATATCATATTGCATTCATGTCAAAAACCAATCAAAATCACACATATTGTCCCTTATATGAGCCCTCGAGGCCAAAAATATGCATTAAAAACAAATCGGGACTAAATCAAAAATTCAAAATTTTTTGGAAACATTTAAAATTTTCAAAAGTATAAGGGTCACACAGCCATGTAGCCAGGCCGTGTGACTCACACGGTCGTGTCCACGGCTAAGAGACTCGCCCGTGTCTTAGGCTGTGTAGGCATTCTAAATAGGGACACACGGCCTGTGCCCGTGCCCGTGTGAGTATACTAACTTGGGTCACATGGCGGTGTCACCTGGTCGTGTGTCACACACGGTTGAGACACACACCCATGTCTCTGCTCGTGTGGACGAAAATATGCTATTTTACAAGCCATTTTTCTCACCCAACAAGGCATACACCTACAGTAAAAAATGCATATGTATACCAGCCATAGCAAGGCACAAATATCATGCATAATATCGCTTTATACATATAGTATAACCACACTCAACCAATATGCACATAGACATCTCAAATAACAACTTATAAACATGTATAACCAAGTACTCCATTTGGTCAAAATAAACAACTAACTTCTAATTTGATTTGCATCCATACATTCCATAAATCTTACTTACCAAAACACAAACCATTTAGTACCAAAATGCCATTCTTTAGCTAATATCAATTAACCAAATACCTATACATAACAAGGTTCCAAATCACAACATATACCACATATCATAAAGCACATATATCATATGCATATTCAACTATCATTTCAACTTTTATCATTCAGAAAACATTAACCATAATAAGGCCACTCACATACATGCCAAACTTTGTCATTATACCATTAATATACCAAAACTCAACCAAGTCAAATGGCCATTTCAACATTCAAATACAGAGGCTAACATTAATCAGAATACCTATACATGCCATTATAACCAAAATCAAAACATCCGAAAGTGCCAATAGAACTGGTGATATAACTTCGACGAGCTTCCAACTCGATCGAGCTTCTGATAATCTGAAAAGTAAATAAAACTACGTAAGCAATGATTGCTTAGTAAGCTCATATAAACTTTAATCATAACAATCTATTTCCAATATGAAATTTATACATATTAAGAATAATCATATACCAATACCACAAGATTCAAGAAACCAAATTCAACAACTCACAAAAGAGTAAATCCATAGCATCACCTATCCATATTATCCATAACATAGTAGGATTTTAAACAACTTTAAACTTTTTCAAATTTCTTTATTTTCATTTACATTTCATTACAGTCCACACCCATTCCATATGCATAACACACAAGTTATAAGCATATCATTCAACCATAGCCACAAGCTAGTGCATTTGAACATAGCCCTTTTCGAATTAATCACATGATAAGCCATTTCATAAGAAATTGCATAATTTAAACCTTACCACTTTTTCATGAGTACAAGCATATTTTCATTTCAACACTTACCATTTAAATGCAACTTATAAGTAAACAGAATACCATTCAACCAACAGCTTGGCACTTGCCTAAGCATCAAACAACAACACTTGTTAGCATACTTGAACATATTTCATATAAATTCAACATTGATAACCTTATTTTCTCAACATGTCACACTTGAGTTTATTATTCGTCTCAACTTACATAATTTCCATGTATCAACATATCATAGATATTCATATATATACATGTCATGATACATATCATTCTCTTACCATTTCTTCATATACATATATCATCCATTTCAATATATCAATATATCATGTACCATCATGTCCATGTATTTCATATATATACATGTATTAGTTCGTATTGAACTCATGTTGTCTCGTACTGTTGAACTGTAACACCCCTCACCCGTATTCAACGCCAGAATAGGGTTTATGGAGCATTACCAAACTAATAACACATTTAAACTTATAGTACTCATATAAATATTCAATTCAAATACAATTCAATCATAACTAATCATTTTGTCCCTAATACGAGCCTACAAGGTTTGAAACATGCATTGGAAGTGGTTCGGGACTAAACCGATAACTTTGGAAAATCTTAAAACACTTAAGAAATTTTTCTCAAAACAAGGGACACATGCCCGTGTGGCCTGGCCATGTGTCTCACTTGGGTCACATGCCCAACACACATGCCAGTGTGGATAGCCCGTGTGCCCTAAAAATGTCCATACACGCTCGTGTGCCAGGCCGTATGCTAGGCCATGCCAATCCTGTAGGGTATATTGACTTATACCATACGGCCAAGTCACACGCTCGTGTGTGAGGCCGTGTGGAGCATACTAACTTAATTTTAATTTCAACACCAGGGGATACATAGCCGTGTAACATGATCGTGTGTCACACACGGCTGAGACACATGCGCACACCTACACAACTCATATGGCACAAAACATAGCATCAATAGACATATAATTCAATTCCAAACCAAGCATAGTTTATACCATTTCCAACACCAACTATTACAAAACATAATTATCACATTATGCCATCGAAGTTCATACTAATCTTTATCTTCTCAAATCATCAAAATGACCATTGAAAAATATGCATCATTTAACCTAATTTTCCAAGAAAACCAATATCCACAAATCAACCATTTGATACACATAATGCCTAATACCATTAAGCATAACACAACTATCATATACCTATCCATGAACTCACAAACCAAGCCATATATATATACATGATTCAAACATATCCAAACAACCCAAAATGAGCCATCATTCATGGCTATATATGTACAAAACAAAACATATACATTTACAAGCCAATTCAAATGGCTAAATTCACTTCCAACACATAACCAAAATGACCAAAGTTCCTATACATGCCATATACTTAAAACATAAGCTCAAAAGTACCCAACTTGATAGTTGGATAGTGTGACGATGTCTCCAACAATCCCTGAGTTCGAGCTAGCTTTAAAGTCACTATAAAACACGAAGAATTAAACAAAGTAAGCTATATAGCTTAGTAAACTCATATGAAATAAACTCAATCTTAATATGAATATACAAATCATCAATTTGAACACATCAATATGTAATTCATATAACTAACAAACCTTTCCTATTTTCAATCATAATCTTATATATGAACTTCACAACTTCTTCGATTTAGGCTTATACGGTTCATGTACATACCTATACCATATCGTATCAATCTTATACATAATCACGTCTTTCCTTTACCCACTGAACCATTCAAAATACTATCGAATACTTGAAAATCTCGCACACTAAGTGCCAATATCATGGCCCGAAGCCAACTCAATCTCATATTACATATACTGCTCACACTAGAGCTATCAATGAGCCTACTTACACAAGCTGTCAGTCAAGACGTAGCTACACGATGTTGCTCACACAAACTGTCAAGTATCCGTAACACATGTCGGTATACTCAGCCACTGGTAGGTTGTACAGGACCAGCACCCGGATCACATAATCACATTAATCCCCTAATGACATGTCACTAGTATCCAAATCTAATCCTAAGGTTCAACCAGGATTTCAAATGCTGAATCATTGTCGAATCATTATCGAATGTGTCCATAGTATCGTATTCATAGTTTATGCAATATAAAAGCATTTAAAATATAATTATAATAATGCTTTTAACATACGAACTTACCTCGGATGTAACATCGACAAAACGAATCGATCAATCAAGTACTTCATTTTTCCCCCGTTTTAAATTCAAATTTCATTTTTCTTGACCTATATAGTATCAAATTCAGCTTATTAAATCATCTCTCTATTCAATTTAGTCCAAAATTTACTTTAAGATATTTTTACACAATTACCCCTAATGTTTCACATATTTTACAATTTAGTTCGTATTTTATTAAAACACAAATTCAAGAAATTTAAGACTAATCCATGCTAGCCGAATTTCTCTAGTACTCATATTAGCCCATATTTCTCATTTATTTCACATTTTAACCACAAAGTTTTCATGTTTCACAATTTAATCCCTAATTTGGATTTTCACTAAAAATCACTTTATAAAACTTGTATAATTCACAACAAGCATTCATAATCTATCATCAAACATCAAAACACACATGTATTCATCAATGGAAGCATTCAAAATCTTTAACAATTTTACAAAATAGTCTTTGGGCTAGCTAGACCTAGTTGCAACGAACTAAAAAATATAGAAATCATTAAAAACGAGACAAACACCGTACCTTAATTAGCTATCCAAGCATGGCCGAATGAAAACCTAAATTTTGACTTTTCTATTCTTCAATATTAGGCTAGGGAAGAAGATGAAAGCACCAAATTTTTTTATTTGTTTTATTTTATTAATATTGATACACAAATTACTAAATTGACCTTGCACATTAACCTTTAAAACTATTAAAATGATGTCTATCTTTGTCCACTCATGTTTCAAATGGACAACATAAGGACCGTCACTTAAAAGTTTCATAACTAATAAACCTTTTTAGCTTGTAGAACTCCAACTTTTCACTTTACGCGATTTAGTCATTTTTATCAAATTAACTAATCAAACGATAAAATTTCTAAACGAAACTTTCACTCAATAATATTATCATGCTGTAAACCTTAAAATAATAATAAAATAAATACTTTTACTTTGGATTTATGATCCCGAAATCACTGTTCCAATTTGACTAAAAACGAGCTATTACATGAACCATTTAGAATATCGTTGGATACTCGGGTGGCACACACGAGGTGTGCTGAACTGTAATCTGTCAATTCTTGTACATGTATGCTCATTAGAGCTTTAAATCGGTATGCTCTTACGAGTTGTAAATGGTAATCTCCTCCGAGCTGAATAAAGGTAAGCTCATCCGAGCTGAATAACGGGAAGCTCATGCGAGCTGAGTAATGGTAAGCTCATACGAGCTGGAATCAATAAGCCTAATGACATGTCATTTTTATCCTACGAATTCCTAAGGTTCAAATGGAACCGATAATCGTCGTACGTCGTTGGATTTACATCGTTTTATAACACGATAAATTGCATACTAACATATATATATTGATTTAATCACAATATAATCACCATTAACATTCAATTTAATCAAAATTATACAGAATACAGTTCATACGAACTTACCTGGCTAAATCGCAGAAATACCGAGGCTTAGGGGCATTTTAGTAATTTTCTATTTTTCGTGATTTTCCACCCGATCTTGATCTAAATTAATAATTTCATTCAATATATTAATTTAGACAATAAAAAAATTCATTTCATGCAATTTGGTCATTTTTGACTTTTTTACAAAATTGCCCCTAAAGTTTTACTTTTATTCAATTTAGTTCCTGAACCCCAAAACATGCAAATAAACCATTTTTTCCAAAAATTGATCATAGTAGAATGTTCATGGTATCCATAATAGCCCATTTATGCAACAATTTCACATTAAATCCTTTTACTTTTTTAATTTAACAAATTAGTCCCTAATTGTTAAATTCATCAAAAATCACTTGACAAAATACTTTTAAATATCAATTAACATTCCAAATTCATATTCTAACATAAAAAATTCACAAGATTCATCAATGACAACATTCAAAATCTTTAACAGTTTCAAAATCGAAGGTACGAGCTAACTGGACCTAGTTGCAACGATCTCAAAAACATAAAAGTTATTGAAAACAGGGTTAGATTGAACTTACCTGCATCATATGAAGTTTGGCCGAAGCTTTAAGGTTTATCAATGGTTTCCTTCTATCTTAAATTTGGGAAAACAATCCAATGTAAAAGATGATATCTTTAATGAATTTTATTATCATTTAATATGTTTTATTTTAATTAATAAAACACACATATTTTCATAATAAGACAAAGTCCACTGCCCACTCCTATATGATATGGTATATTTACCATATTAGTCCATATACATTCATTCATTAAGCCATTTAATCACTAAAATTAAATAGTGATTAAATTTTACATCTTTTACAATTTAGTCCTTTTCAATTAATTAACCATTGAAACGTTCAAAATTTTCAACTAAACTTTAATACCACCTTAATGACACTCTGTAAATAATTTTAAAAATATTTACGGCTCGATTTATAAAAATGAGGTCTCGATACCTTGTTTTTAAAACCACTTGACCTTAGGGTTTTACCACTTAAACTTAATTATTATCGCTTATAAATCATAATTTATCAAATCAAAAGCCTTTTTAAAAACCATATTTAACTCAAAAATATTAAATAATAATATTTACAAACTTTCTCGTCAGATTTGGTGGCCTCAAAACCACGGTTTTTGACTCTACTAAAAAACGGGCTGTTACACATTCTTCTCAATTGAATCCTCATAGTTAGTAGATAATAAGTAAACATAACATCTATGAAACCAAGCATATACTAATAAATGAATTCCATGTGTATTTCATCTATCACATGATAAATTCTCATCCTTTCATTTCATATGTGCATATCTATCTTTTCATTTCATATAAACACTAATAACATTAAGTTTAATACATGCATTTCCGATAACCTTCACTTACCCGTTGAACCATATAAAATCATGTCGAATACTCAGTAATGCTCACACATAGTGTGCCTTTCATAGTGTGCCTTTTCATATAACCATAACATTTCCAATAGTGCTCACACGAGATGTGGGTCAGGATGTTAGCTACATGATGCTGCTCACATGAGCTGTGGAGAATCCACAACAAATGCAAGACCTCAGCCATCGGTAGGACATCTAGGACTAGTACCCAAAACTGTATAATCCCTAATGACATGTCATTTGTATCCTTAGTATTCACAAAGTTCAAACGGGACCTTTGTACATATCCAATTCTTTAAATTTCATTATAATATATCATTTCGCACATGCTTCATGAAATACACAATTTCAATATACACATCCAAACTCTTTCCTTTCATTCCATAGTACCATTCCATTACACATTAAATGAAGTTCATATTTTTCATATATAGACTTTAATTTTAATTATCTTCACAACTTAATCCATTATACCGAAATTAATACACAACTATCACAAATATTAATTAATATTCCATCTAAAACATCAATAACAAATTTAATCCTTATATGAACTTACCTCAATTAGAACAGTTGCTAAAACAAAGTCAACAACTAGTTCAAAACCTTAAATTTTTCCTTGATTTAAATCCAATTGTAGTGCTTCTTGATCTAAATAATATAAATTCATTTAATTAAACAATCCAAATAGCTTAAAATAATTAATTCAAGCCTATAACACATTCTAGTGTAAATTTATAAAATTGCCCCAACATTTTTCCTTTTATTTAATTTAGTCTTTAGACCCATAACTTGCAAATTTACCATTATTAAAAGAAAATCCATGTTAGCGATTTTCTTAGAGGTCCAAAATAGCCCACATCTTTAACAAATTCACATTATTTCCCTTGAATTTTACTATTTAAATAATTTAATCCCTAGCATTCAAAATCACTAAAAACCACTTAACAAAATACTTATATCTAGCTATGAACTTTTTTTTTGGTGAAATATCTAACTATCATCTTTAATAATTCATCCCTTAAAATAATAAAAGCCTCAAAATCATTCATGGAAAATCCCTAAACCTTTAACAGTTTTACAAATTGACTCCCATTCTAGCTAGATTAAGTTAATACGAGCTCAAAAACATAAAAATCACTAAAAATGGGGCTCGAAAACATACCATGCATGAGATTTAAGCTTTGGCCGAAAGCTTTTTTCACCCAACAATGGTTTTTGGTTTGCAAAATAGCAAATTGAAAAAGATGATAGCCTTTTTGTCTTTTAGTTTGTTTTAACATTATAATTTAATTATCAAATTACAAAATTAACCATTTTAAACTATTAAAATGACACCTAAAACCAACTAATAGCATCCACTAACCACAAATATGGTATAATTACCATCCAAGTCCATTAATTAACCTTTTCATAACTTTTTGATCTATTTAAGTAATAGAAATAAACTTTTGCAGCTTTTACAATTTAGTCATTTTCAATTAATTAACTATCTAAATATTAAAACTTCTTAACCAAGTTTTAATATGACCCTAATAACACTCCGTAAATATTTAAAAAATATTTATGGACTCGGTTTATAAAAATAAGGTCTTGATACCTCATTTTCTAAAACCACTTGACTTTATGGATATACCACTTGAACCTAATTATTCATTCAAATAACATAAATTATCAAATCAAAATTTATAATAATATTATATTTGACTCGTAAATATTAGATAATAAATATTTACGAACTTGCTCATTGGATTTGTGGCCCCGAAAATACTATTTCTGATGCCATTGAAAAACAGACTGTTACAACAATCCTATTTCGCTCAGATATGTGTGGACATGTACATGATGACTGATGCCATTCTTAGTAAAAAATAAAGTGAACGAACGAAATTCACCACCCTAGTCATTTTGAAACTGCTTTATGTCCCTGTCAAACTGCACTTCAACCAATTCCTGTAATTGCATAAAACAATCAATAACTTGATATTTCTTTTGAATGAGATACAACCAAGTAAATCGACTATGAACACCTACAAATGAAACATAATATCAATTGGACCCGAAATTAACAAGAGACAGACCCTATAAATCAAAATCAATAAGATCAAATGAATGGTGATAAATAGAAGCAAAAGCCGAAAACTGAAGCTTATGTGACTTTCCTTGTTAACAGACATAACATACATATTGCATTTTATTACTATTAATTGAAACATTACAAGATTTTGAAACCAAACTTAGAATATTAGAAGACAGATGCCCAAGTTGGTGATGCCACAATTCAAATGAATTACATTTAGTAACATCCCTAACCCGCACCTGTCACCGAATTAGGGTTATAGAGTATTACTGTACAAATGGAATACATTTCATACATTATCAAAAACATACATTCACAAACATATTGTCCCTAAATCGAGCCCTTGAGACCCTAGAAACACTTTAGAAAGAATTTGAGACCAATTTGGAATCGTTTGGAAAGTTTATGAAAAGGTTACAAAATTTGGAAAATAGGGGTTACATGACCATGTGCCTCACACGGTGAGACAGATGCTTGTGTCTCAGGCCATGTAACCTTCGAACTAGGGACACACAGTTGTGTCCCAACCCATGTCCTTACCCATGTAATTCACTACGTAAGGTCACAAGGCCGTGTGCCAGGCCATGTGCTAGGCCGTGTATCTTATTAACTTGTATGCAAAGGAGCCTACAGGGGATACACAACTGAGTCACACGCTAATGTCTCAGGCCGTGTTGACGTAGAATTTGCCCAAAATCAAGCCATTTCCAGGACCAACTCATGTATAAACCTCAGGGCCTTTTGTGCACAAAATTAAGGCATCAAAACCCTATTAAAACATAAACATAATGACCAATTCAAGAGTCCTAAAGTCAACTAACAAATATGCCATTCAAGGCACATCAAACGCAATTATCAAGGCTTACCTAAACATGCATATTTGACCACTTTTCACTCATCAATTACTAGCTTCAAAACTTACCATGCATGCCTTAATTTGACCATTACCATTCCATTACAAAAACATGCCGTTTGAACCATTCAAAACATACAACATGAGATAGTTCAATGACACAAACCATCAAAACATCCAATGTACCAAACAAAGATAACATTTACAATTTATACAAGCCAATCAACCAATTAAACCTTCATCACAACGACATTACAATTCAACCTATACATGCCACTATAACCTTGGCTAAAACATTAAAAAACTATCGATATTTATGCTTGATAATGTGATAGATCTTCGACGAGCTTTTGGTAATCTATAAAACATAGGAAAGAAACTACGAAACACATAATGCTTAGTAAGTTCATAGAAAATGAAATATAACTTACGATTTCATTTACATAATAATAGGTATAAGCATAATATAACCCAACCACAAGCTTGGCACAAGCCTATGCATCATCATCAATACACAAGTCAGTGCATTTATACATAATTCACTTGAATTAAACTTATGATAATTCATTTCGATATGAAAATACATCATTTAATTCATTCATCCTTTTTTTTCCATTTGAAAACTTACCATTTCAATCCCTTTTCTTGCCCGTTGAACCATCTAAAATATCATCGAATACTCGAGAAAGCTCACATGGAGTATGCTTAAACATATAACCGTAACCTTTGCTTTACATCATTATTCACATGAGCTGTGGGTTGGAATGTGAGCTACACGATGCTGCTCACATGAGCTATAGAGTATTCGTAACAAATGCAAGATGTTAGCCATCGATAGGAAATTCAAGACCAGCACCCGAAACATGAAATTCCTAATGACATGCCATTTGTATCCTACGAATTCTTGAGGTTCAACCGAGACTCAATAATTGTCATGGAACTAATTTGTGCATTTATCGATCAATTCACATGATAAATAACATAATAGAATACTACTTGAAATAGCATTAAAATGATAACTATTCATACGAACTTACCTCGACGGTTAGGGCGTAGAAATAAAGTCAAACTAATCCGAGGCTTTAGCTTTTCCCCTATCTAAATTCGTACATGGTTTATCATGATCTAAATAAAAAAAATCCAATCCATTTAATACCTCTGGCATTCAATTTAGTTCACATTTCATATTTATAAAAATTACTATTTTGCCCCTAACATTTTAACTTTTTACAATTTAGTCCTCAAGCTCATAAATTGAAATTTAAGCATTTTAATCCTTCTCTCAAGCTAACTAAATTCTCTAGGGACCTAAACCAGCCCATACCAATCATTATTTCATAAATTTAACATGAAATTTTATAATTTTTACAAACAAGTCCCTAAATGAAATTTTCATCACAACTCACTTTACAAAACTTGTTTATTTACCAACAAGGACCCATAATCTATCATTAAACATCAAGAATCATACAATAGCATTCATGGAATAACCCTTTATCTTTAACAGTTTTACAAATTGATCCTTGTGTAGCTAGGTTAAGCTAAAACGACTTAGAAAACATAGAAATCATAAAAAGTGCGGCTCAAAACACTTACATGCACCAATCTAAGCTTGGCCGAACAAGCTATCAACAATGGAGTCTCTCTTCTCCAACAGTAGGTCAAACATGAAGCAAAAATAAAAGATGATATCTTTTCTTTACTTTTGTTTTAACTTTAAGTACTGAATTACCAAATTAACCTTTGAAAACCTTAATAATTTCAACAAAACCATGTCCATAAAAATCCACTATCAACCCAATTGGTCTATTTACCATCCAAGTCCCTTAGATTAAAATTTCATAGCTATTTGACACCTTTAACTAATAGAACTTTACTTTTGTACCTTTTACGATTTAGTCATTTTCACTTAATTAATCATGCAAACATTAAAATTTGTTAACGAAATTTTAATACAAACTTACTAACATCCCATAGACATTAAAATAATAATTTACTTGTCAGATTTGTGTTCTAAAAAACCACTATTCTGATTTCACTGAAAACAGGTTGTTTTAGTTGTGTAAGGAGCCATCAGACTTGTGAACAGGACCCAAATTATTGAAGGAGGGCACTAGAGAAAATTGATACAACCCTTCATATGAGCGGCCTGGAAGCATAACTTCCTTGGTCTGAATATCCTTTACAAGACAATGAAAAGGATGGAAATCGAAAAACACATTATTATCTCAAGCAAACTGAGTAATCAATAGCAAATTCTAACGAATAGTAGGAACATGTAACACATTTTTTAAATGAAAAAGTTCGCTTGAAATATATATGACCCTATGCCCTAAATGAGCAATAGGAGTACATGTACCATCACCCATAAGTAGAGGTGTTTTACCTGAATACTCTCTTGAATCATGCAACATGGAGGCCTTATGACAAATATAATTTGTAGCACTAGAATCGGGATACCAAGTAGATGTCTCTATAGAAGCAATCAACATTGAAACTGGTGGGCTAGATGAAGTAACGGACAGGGCAGTAGGAGGAGCCAAACATGATCCAATGGAACTGGGCAAATTTAGGCCTACGCAGATTGCTGCATTAGTAGAGCTAAAAAATGCAGGCCTGTATGACACTAGCCTATATGTCTACTGATAGTAGACGTGTTTTGCTTGGGCCAAAGGTCTAGAAGGAGACATTGGGCCAAGTGAAAAAATAGGTGGGACAAAAAATAAGAATGTGATTGGGACCCAAAATAGGGAGAATGTTCGAAAAACCTATCAGTCGCCTAAAAACCCTTAAAAGATCGATTAAACCAATAGTAAACTGTTGGGCAACATGCCCTATACGACCACACAACTGGCACTACAGACGACTATGACCACTCCAGCCACGATCGCGGTAAGCACCATGTCCATCATGATGCAAAAAGTTTATCAATCGAGATTTAGCCATGGTACCAGTCTAATTAGCAAAAGATGACTTCTACGGAGTAGTGGGTTTTTGAATCAGATTCGAGTAAATAGGAACCTCAGAGGTGAACTATTTCTGTCAATTTTTATATTCAAGAAGCATATTAACAAGTTGATCCAAATGCAATGACTCAGATGCAAAAGAGGTGACAGTTAGAACAGACTCAAACTCCATAAAAAATCTAGCAAGAATGATGTCGACCTATTCATCATTGGAAATAGTATGGCCAGAAGCATAATAAAGATCACAAATACCTTTGATTTTAGCCAAACAATCCTTCACCAAAAGATACCCTTTCTTTAGAGAATGCAATGTATGTTTTAGCCGAGACACCTTAGCGCCAAAAGCAGTGGTGAATAGGAGGCACGCTTATAACAACCCATTTTTAGTGATATCGAAATAGTGGTTTCAGGACCACAAGTTTGACGAGTAAATTAATATTTTATTATTTATTTAATGTCTATAGGAATATATTAAGTTCTTATTGAAATTTTGTTAAGAAATTTTGATGTTTAAGTAGTTAATTAAGTAAAAAGGACTAAATCGTAAAAAGTATAAAAGTTGAGTTCCATGAGTTAAAAGGATCAAATGGCTTTAGAAATTAAAGTTAATGGACTTGAATGGTAATTGTACCATATATGATGATAGTGGATGTACATGGATAGGTTTTTAATGTAATTATGATAATTTTGAAAGGTTAATTAAGTAATTTGATAATTAAGTTAAATGTTAATTAAACAAAAGATGAAAAGAAGCTATCATCTTTTTCATTTTCTTCTTCCTTGGTTGAAATCACCATTAAAGGTGGGGAAGCTTTGGTTTTGATTTTTGTCATGCATGGTATGTAGTTTTGTCCAGTTTTTATTAATTTTTATGTTTTTGAAATCGTTGCAACTAGGTCTAGCTAGCCTGTACTTTCACTTTTGAATCTGTTAAAAATCATGAAAGTTACAAAATCTTGATTGTTTGTGTTGATAATTATATATTTGAAGCTTTGATTATGATTTTTGGTTGTTTTGTAAAGTGATTTTTGTTAGATTTTGATTGCAGAATTAAATTGTTAAAATGTCAAAATTTTAAGGTTTTATAGTAAATTTGATGAATGATAGGGACTGTTTAAGGGCCTAAAACATTTGACTGTAGTTTGATTCTCGGAAAAATGGTCAATTTGACGATTTTTGGGTTAAAGTACAAAGTGAAAAAGTTATAAAAGTTTAGGAAAAATGTGTAATTAATGGAAATTTAAGGGTTATATATATTGAATGGAATGTGAAATATGTATGAGATTAAAATATTTTATTTAATTATTATATAGATAAAGAATTGGATCAAAAAGACAATAACCGAGGAAAAGGGAAAGTAGTGGATTAGTCCCTACATGTTGATCAACATTAAATAGTTGGTAAGTTTATAGTATTTTAATACGTAAATGAATTTATACTTGTATTTTTATATTATGATTCTTTAAATAATATGTTTATAGAAAATTATTGTATGAATGCACATACATGCCTCTGTTTGTACTTTAGTACCCTTGAATGCACATACGTGCCTCTGTTTGTATTCGGTACCCCTGAATGCACATACATGCCCTTGTTTATACTTCAGTACCCCTGGATGCACATACGTGCCTCTGTTTCTACTTTAGTACCCTTAAATGCACATACATGCCCCTGTTTCTACTTCAGTACCCCTGAATTCACTTTCACGGCCTTGTTTAAACTCTAGTAACTTTGAACCAAATATTATATGTACTATATTTAAGTGTGTTTAGATTAATTGTTATATTATGTCCTTACTTTGTAAGCTTACTAGTTCTTGTGAATTGTTTTGTAGATAACTATTGCTGAAGTTTTGGAAGGATCAATCAATTAGCTCACACTATCCATTGAAGTTGGTAGTTTTTGTGTCTCTTAGGGTAGTGGCATGTATATGTGGCTAGATGTGTTAGTTTGGTATACTTTGACACTTTATTAAACTATGTCATTAGGTACTTTAACATACTTGTAAATAGGTTCTCTTTTGCTGTAATTAGAATAGTATGAAAATGAGTATTTGTAGTATGTTTTGGTATATGTTTGAACTAGGTTACTATGCATGAAATGAAGCAAGATTGATATGTTTTGATAGTTGATGTTTTGATATAATTGTGGTGTCTTTGAATGACACATTGGTTAGTTGAATTAGGTTTTAAAATGGCATTTTGATGCAAGTTTGAATGATGCTTAAGTACGTCGAATGTGTGCTTAAATAGGTTGAATGTATATGCATGAAATGGTATTGTAATGGTTTGATTTTAGGTACATTTTGGGTTTACAGGGTTTGAGACGGGCGTTATACTCCACCGTGTAAGACACACGCTTGACCACACAATCGTGTGTCATCTGGGGTTTTCAAAGGGCACAAGTCAGTGAGTTACATGGCCTAGTACACCAGCGTGTGACACGGCCATTTGACCCTACTCAGAGAGTTACACGAGTGAGGACACGAGCTAGGACACGGTCGTGTGTCCCTAGTTCAAAGGTTACACGGGTGTGTGTCTCAGCCGTGTGAGGCACACGGCTTGGCCACACAACCGTATGACCCCTGTTTCAAATTTTTGTGACTTTTTCCTAGACTTTCTAAATGATTTCAGATTGGTCCCGAATTGTTTCTAAGCTATTTTTAGGGCCTCGAGGGTTTAATTTAAGGACGATATGTATGAATGTGATTTGTTTATGTTATTGAATGAGGTTAAGTTTAAAAGTTTCTAATTGTATGGTAATGCTCTGTAACCCTAAATCGATAACAAGTACGAGTTAGGGGTGTTACACGTGCTACTTTAGATCACGTGAGTAGAGTTTGCACTTGTAAAACACGAGAACATATCACTACTAACTATTGATAAGAGCCAAGAAGCCAAAAGTTTGTCCTGTTGATGATAAGAGGCAAAATCAGGGTTAGAAATCAACTTCCCTTCTTGATCCAACACAAATTGAGGAGGAATAGTGAGGGTTCCAGTGACAATCTGTGAGCCTATATCCATTGATATTGAGTATGTAACACCCCTAACCCGTATCCGTCGCCGGGAACAGGGTTATGGAGCATTAGCAGAAATTTTCAGAACATTTGCAGATAATTTAAAGATTTACTATTCATTCCTCAAGATTTATTCATAACGTCTCTCAAATGGACCCCTGAGGCCCAAAACGAGCATTAGAATTGAGTCGGGATTAAATTGGAAACTCTAAGAATTTTTCACGAAATTTCAAAAGTTTTCCAAGTTACAAGGCTCACACACCCGTGTGGTCTAAGAGATACGCTTGTGCTACAGGCCGTGTTCGACCCCGTGTAACTCTCTGACTTACGTATGCGGCCATGCCACATGCCCGTGTGTTAGGTCATGTGGTTATTTAAATTCTTTCGAAATTAGGTATAGGTTCCACACGGCCAAGACACACGTCCGTGTTCTGGGCCGTGTAGCACACACGGCTAAGACACACGCCCGTATCTCTGCTTGTGTGCTCAATTATGAGCATTCTGTTTTCTCAAATTCAAGGTGCAAGGGATACACAGCGTAACTACACACCCATGTGCCCGGTCGTGTGTCTGCCCATGTGGACAAAATAAAGTCATTTCTAGCTTCATTTCTCACCCAAAACCACACCCATAACCTGCACTAAAACTCACATCTATAAACCAACCAATCAAAGTATTGAATTCAAGTAATTTATAACATCTAACATGATATATTGTTACATGCATTTATGCTTGAATCTTACCTTTCTCAATCAATCAATAATAAACACTTATGTTATATCTATAAACCTAAATACATATATATACATGTACCAAAACACAATTATCACTAGCCATTCCAATGGCTAGTTTACAATAATCATTTACATGCCAATGTGACCAATATGACCAATACATGCCATTGTAACCATAATTGCTTTACCATATTGTACCGACAAGGGACAATGGATAGTGTGAGTGATCTCTGCCAAGCTTCCAGACCAACGAGCTTTCGATTTACTCTAAAATAGGGAAATAAAAACTATGTAAGCATAAAATGCTTAGGAAGTTCGTATAACATGGTACTTAACTTACCATTCATTCTATTTTGAGGTAACTATGTAAGGCATATTCAATCAATTTGACCTCAAGCCCCACACACATCCTAATTGCCCTTGTTAGTCATATATTCCATAATAACATCAAAACATATATGGGCTCAACAACAATCAAGTTTCCAAACACATATGCTTTCCACAACATGTATTCATTTAACATGTATAAATCATCTCTTTATATTACAAGTATAATTTCATAATAGTTCATCTCGAGTTTAGATTATTTCATGTCAGAACTTTACTCATATCATTTGAAATATCAAGGTCACACAAGTAGTAGTACACTCAAGGTGTACAAGTCTATAATCAAGGATGAACATTCTCATTAAATAATTTCCATGTACAAATATCATCATCTCATACTTTCATATATCACTTGTCATGTATCATCATTTTCTTGTATTTCAGATGGATACGTGTAATTGTAACACCTCTTGCCCGTATCCAAAGTTAGGACAGGGTTTGAGGCATTATCGGACTTAAAATGTAAATAAACATATAAAATCGAGCCATCAAGTTTCATCTACATTTAAAAATTTTCAATCACATGCAAATTGCCTTTATAAGGGTCTACAAGACCCGAAACATATATCGGAAGCAGTTCAGGACTAAACTGAGAACTTTCACAACCTTTTTAACACTTAGAAAATTTTCTTGTTTTGGAGAGTTACACATCCGTGTGGGTAGGCCATGTGGTCACACACACCCGTGTCCTCAGCCCGTGTAACTCTTTGACTATGACGTCACAAAGCAAATAAGGTCACACGACCAAGTCACACGCCTGTGTGCTGAGGCCATGTGGCGAATTAAGTTCCAAAAAAATTAAGTGCAGACTACACACGGCCTAGGCATACGCCCATGTCCAATGGACGTGTCCTTCACACAGTTGAGACACACGGCCGTGTCTCTGTCGGTGTGTTTACTACTGGGCATTCTGTTTTGCATAATTAGGGTGCAGGGGACACAAGGCCGAATCACACGCCTATGGGGCAGACCATGTGTCATACACGGCCTAGATACATGCCCGTGTGTCTAACCATGTGGACAATTTCTAGGCTATTTTCCAAGCCATTTGCGACCCTTAAGCACTCACAGACTTAGATCCACTTCATGACATGCAACATGACACCTTTAATCACTTAAGCAAACACATTCATGGTTAAATTATGACTTGACAATGTTAACATATCACCTATCCAAATTATTATACTTTCATATGGCATCTCACACCAATTTCATTTTTGACTATTATCATTACTAACCTATTTCCAAGTTATACATTTGCACCACATTTATCGTCAAACATATTAATCATATTTCATACACCCGACATACATGCCATCCATCACACTCATTAACCATAAACAACTACAACCACATTAAAACATAAGCACATTTGCATGCATGCATCAATAATTAGGGTTACAACCCAAAATAATCAATATGAGCCACTTCTCATGGCCATATACAAAATAATCATAATAACATCATGAGCCAACACATTGGCTAATCAATATGACACATAACAAAAAGGCCAAGTCCCTATACATGCTATATCCAAAATGATAAAACTAACTATACCCAAATGCTCAATTGATAGTGTGATCGAGTCCCCGACGTTCTCCAATCCTCGAGCTAGCTTGGCGAAACTATAAGAGATGGAAAAGAAAAGGGGGTAAGCATAAAGCTTAATAATTTCACAAGCAAATAAAATGCAACTTAAACAAGCTTAAATCATCCATTTAACATAACGAACATAATCTTACATTTTATCAATTCTCATAAGCTTATTCCTCATATATATACAAATACATGTTCTTACCACGAGTTCATCATATTTCATGTCATTCACATGAGTTCGATGTACATACCTGTGCCCACTTGCACATTATAACTTACTTTCGTGTCTTGATGCAATCGTTACGATTACTCATAGAACTTCTTTTGAACTACTCGTTGAACACTCGGAATACTATCGTATACATCGAAAGTTTGCACCTAAGTGCCTTATATGTAGCCAATGCTACTTCATCTCTCAGATCACATGTTGCTCATTTACGAGCTACTCATGGGTCTACTCATACAGGCTGTTAGATATCTGCAACACATGCCGGACTACCTCGCCATCAATAAAATATACAAGACCAATACCTGGATGCCAAAACAAGTGTCACATATATCACGAACTCAGACCATAACCCAAGGAGTTCGGATGTCACATATATCATGAACTTAGACCATAACTCAATGAGTTCAGATTACATAATTCCTAATGACATGTCACTTGTATCCTAAACTATTCCTAAGGTTCAAACAAGATTCTTTGATACCACATTTCCGTTGAGCTTGCTCGTAGTGTCGATTTCAATACTCATAGCACCAATCACATACTCATGGAATAATCAAACAAACTCATAATAATAATAAAGCATTAAAATTCACTTGATATCAAAGCAATAGAAATATGACATAACATCTTTCACGAACTTAACATTACATGCAATACTAAAGCATTTAAAGTATGGTACATGTTGTATTATTTGCAAATGAACTTACCTTGGTACAGTGTAACACCCCGAACCCGAGACCGACACCGGAGTCGGACACGAGATGTTAACAGACTTTGAAAAATTTTTCCAGACACTGCTCAGTCTGAGTACTAGTCGCTTCAAAAATCATATCTTGAGTTTCACAACTCGAAAATCAGTTTTGTGATTTTTCCCTGAAACTAGACTCATGTCCCCACCTATGTATTTTTTTCTAGAATTTTTGGTCGGGCCAATTAGTACAGTTTATTAGTCAAAGTCTCCCATGTTACAGGGGTCGACTACACTGACATTTTCCCATTACGACTGGGATATCTCTCTGCACAGAGCTTCAATACTGATGCCGTTTGTTCCTATGGAAACTAGACTCAGAGAGGAATCCATACATATATCGTATGACCCCTAATTATCTCTGGTCAATTTATAGTGAATTTCCAAAGTCGGAACAGGGAATCCAGAAACTGTTCTGGCCCTGTTCCACAAGAACCCGAATATCTCTTACTGTACTGTTCCTATGATTGTTTCGTTACTTCCATATGAAAGTAGATTCATCAAGGTTCGATTACATAATTTATTCACTATTTAATTCCACTCCTACGAATTCTTGTGATTTTTCCAATCCACACCACTGCTGCTATCAGCTTCTGTTTTCAAAGTAAACCTTACCTAATTTGGGGTTTCATGGACCAACTAGGGCCTTGTCATACATAAGCCCACATATGATCATACTTAGCCATTCTAGTGGCTGATCATTTGCTCAACACTTCCATTCCAACTATAGTTACATCATGAAACCATCTATACATTCATAAACACGAATGGTCTAATGCCATACTCCACTTCTACAAGCCATTTTCGCATGGCTGTACACTTATACATTTCATAAAGTACTCGAAAAACAACAATGGGTAGTCCTATACATGCCATATCAAGATTCAACCAAAATAGTACCCAAAAGAGCCTTTGATAGTGTGGGCGACTTCGACTTCAAGATCCCGAGTCCGATAGCTGGAAAACCAAAAATCTATAAAACAGAGGAGCAATGTAACGAGTAAGCAATTTATGCTTAGTAAGTTTGAGCAAGGAATTCCAGCATAAACAAAGAATATCACACATTTAGCTAAACGGAATATTTCATAATACGTAATTTATCGATATTAAACTTGCTTCACAACATTAACAACCCTTATGCACATACACAATAGACTAACTTAGCCGAAGGCCGATAGCTCGTTTATCAACTGAGCGAACATTTATTTGTAAGGGCTCGATTAAATTCAACACATACGTAACATATCCCCATATTGGGATGTTTTTCGAGTATTCGCTGGAATTTTACAGCAAGCTCATTCATTACCAAATCACGTACCTTCGGGATTTAACCGGATATAGCTCCTCGTTCAAATGCCTTCGGGACATAGCCCGGATTTAGTAACTCACACAATGCCTTCGGGACATAACCCGGATTTAACAATTCGCACGAATGCCTTCGGGACTTAACCCGGATTTAACAACTCGCACGAATGCCTTCGGGACTTAACCCGGATTTAGTATCTCGCACAAAGGCCTTCGGATCTTAATCCGGATATATTCACTTAGCACAAAGCCTTCGGGACTTAGCCCGGACAGCATTCAATTAATCATGCACATCTAACAATAATTCATGGCACATTCATATTTCATTTTCGTTTACGAAACTCAAACACAAGGCACATATTGTCCTTGCACATTCGGCTCAATAGCCACACATAGAACATGATTTAATCACATCGAAATTTAAGCTCTCTTACTCAGGAACTTACCTCGGGTGTTGTCGAACGATTCCGCTAGCTATTCAACCACTTTTTCCTTCCCTTTATCGGTTTTATTTCCCCTTTGCTCTTGAGCTTAATCAAACAAATAAATTGATTTCATCATTTAGGCATCAAAAGATGAACACAAGGCACTTAGCCCATATTTATACATTAGACATTAAAGTCTCATACATGCAAAAATCATGCATCAACACAACATATTAGCTAATTTCTTTCCCCTTGGCCGAATATGCATGTCCATTTTTGGGGTCGATTTCAACACTTAATACACACATATACACACTAGTAAAGCATCCTCCCCCTTTTCATCAATTTAACACATGCATTGCTCATTAACATGCAAAGTTACATTCGGCCTTAGCACACATCTTGCTAGCCGATTCTTCTCCATTTAGCAACCAATGCACATATGTGCTCACACAAAAATGCTAAAAAGGAGGTTCAAGAATCATCAAGCCATCATCACATGCATCATTAACAAGCTTCATATTTTGCATGCAATGGCATTAACACAACCTCCACCTAGGCCGAATCTTAACTCATCCTCATGCCTCATCACCACAACATCAAACATCAACCAAGAATGATGCATCCATGGTCAAGTGCCATTTCCATCACATAGCAAGATTTAGACCATGGGTTAGGTAGAACTCAAGCTAACAACTAAAACATGCATGCCTCTCATGGAACATCATCAAACATACCTTAGCCTAGCTACATGCATGGCCGAATCTCTTCACCTTTCTTCTTCTTTCCTCCTTAAAATTTTTGGCCAAGGATGAACCAAAGGATGAGAAAATTTTCTTTGTTTTTCTTTCTAGTTTTGGCAAGCATGAAGATGAGAAAAGGATGAACAAAATTCCCCCTTTCTCTTCTTTAGCTCACGGCAATGGGGGGGGGGACAAACACTACACACACATTTTTTTTTCTTTTGTTTTCCATTTCTTTATTACCCATACTCCTTATTTTATTCTTCCATTAACAAAACATGTTTCATGACATGTTTTGCCCATCATTCCTTGTCATGGCCGGCCACTACTCATTAGGGGGGAAATTTGACATGCAAGTCCCCCCTTTGTCCACATGCACTAATAGGTCCTCACACATTGACCTATCACATTTTTGAATTTTCTCACATAAGTCCTATTGACTAAATTCACATGCAATCAACCAAGTCGAAGCTTGAAATTTTCACACATTCATAATTACATATTCTACACATAAGTATCACATTCAAACATTTCGGTGACTCGGTTTAGCGGTCCCGAAACCACTTCCCGACTAGGGTCAACTTTGGGCTGTCACAACTCTCCCCCACTTAAGAAATTTTCGTCCCCGAAAATCTTACCGGTAAATAGGTTTGGGTATCATTCTTTCATCGAGCTCTCGGTCTCCCAAGTAGCTTCCTCGATCCCGTGTTTGAGCCATAACACCTTTACTAGCGGAACTCTTTTGCTTCGCAACTCCTTCACTTCACGAGCTAGGATACGCATCGGTTCTTCTTCATAGCTCATGTCGACTTGAATTTCAACCTCCGATGGGCTAATTATGTGCGATGGATCAGATCGATAGCGTCGAAGCATCGAAACATGAAAGACGTCATGAATCTTTTCAAGCTCCGGGGGCAAAATCAATCTATACGCAACCGGACCAACTCGTTCGGAGATTTTGTACGGCCCAATGAATCTTGGGCTCAACTTGCCCTTACGGCCGAACCTGAGTATCTTTTTCCAAGGTGAAACCTTAAGGAACACTTTGTCTCCCACCTGATACTCGATGTCTTTTCGTTTCAAATCTGCGTACGATTTCTGACGATCCGTGGCTACCTTCAGACTTTCACGGATTACCTTTACTTTCTGTTCAGCATCTCTAATCAAATCAACTTCGAAAATTTTGCTTTCACCGAGCTCGGTCCAAAACAATGGTGTACGGCATTTACGACCGTACAAAGCCTCGTAAGGTGCCATCTTAATACTTGATTGAAAACTATTGTTGTAAGCGAATTCAATCAAAGGTAAATACCGTTCCCATGAACTACTGAACTCGAGGATGCAACATCTCAACATATCCTCAAGTATCTGAATTATCCTCTCGGATTGACCATCGGTTTGGGGGTGAAAAGCAGTGCTAAATTGCAGCTTGGTACCCAGAGCTTCTTGCAATTTCTTCCAAAATCGTGAGGTGAATCTCGGATCTCTATCCGACACGATAGAAACAGGTACCCTGTGTAATCTCACAATTTGATAAACGTACAATTCAGCTAGTTTATCCAATGAAAAATCCGTACGTACGGGGATGAAATGAGCCGACTTAGTCAGTCTATCAACAATAACCCATATCGCATCCTTCTTACTTGCTGACAAAGGCAGTCCGGACACAAAGTCCATTGTGACTCGATCCCATTTCCACTCGGGTATCATGATCGGCTGGAGTAATCCTGAAGGCACTTGATGTTCCGCTTTCACTTGTTGACATATTAAACATCTCGAAACAAAGTCAGAGATGTCCCGTTTCATACCATGCCACCAAAATTGACGTTTCAAATCGTTGTACATTTTCGTACTCCCCGGGTGAATTGACATTCGGCTACAATGGGCTTCGTTCAGAATCATCAAATGAGTTCCGAATTCCTTGGAACACACAAACGATTTCTGAACCTCAAACAATCATCATCATCAATTTGAAACTCCGATTCCTCGTTCGGAAAACACTTAGCCCGTTTTGCAACCAATTCATCATCGACTTTCTGAGCTTCACGAATTTGGTGAGTCAATAATGGTTTAGCTTTTAATTCAGCTACTAACACACTGTCTGGTAGAACAGACAAATGCACGTTCATCGCTCGTAAAGCAAACAATGACTTCCGGCTTAAGGCGTCCGCAACCACGTTAGCCTTTCCCGGGTGGTAATCAATGACAAGCTCGTAATCTTTCAACAACTCAAGCCAACGTCTTTGTCGCAGATTCAAGTCTCGTTGAGTCATCAAATATTTGAGACTTTTGTGATCCGAAAATACATGGCACTTCTCACCAAACAGATAATGTCGCCATATTTTTTAAGCAAACACGATGGCAGCTAGTTCGAGATCATGGGTCGGATAATTCCTCTCGTGAGGCTTCAATTGTCTCGACGCATAGGCCACGACTCGACCTTCTTGCATCAATACGCAACCCAACCCAAGTAGGGATGCGTCACTATAAATGACAAACTCTTTACCTGATTCGGGTTGCACCAAAATTGGAGCTTCAGTCAAATGAGTTTTCAGTTGGTTGAAACTTTTCTGACATTTCTCCGTCCACTCGAACTTAACATCCTTTGAAGTAGCTTCGTCATTGGTGTGACTATCATCGAGAAACCTTTCACAATCGTCGGTAATAACCGGCGAGCCCCAAAAAGCTCCGAACTTCAGTAATATTTCTCGGAGGTTTCCAATCAAGTATGGCTGAAATTTTGTTCGGGTCAACTCGAATACCCGACGCGGATACCACATGACCCAAGAAGCTAACCTCTCTTAACCAGAACTCACACTTACTGAACTTAGCATATAACTGCTTATCCCGCAAAATTTGCAGCACTAGCCTCAGATGCTCAGCATGTTCGGTCTCATCTCTTGAATAGACCAAATGTCATCAATGAACACAACTACGAACTGATCCAAATACGGTCTGAAGATCCGATTCATCAAATCCATAAATACCGCAGGGGCATTAGTGAGCCCAAACGGCATCACTAAGAATTCGTAGTGACCATATCTCGTTCTGAAGGCAGTTTTGGGAATATCTGGATCTCGAATTCGCAACTGATAATAGCCCGATCTCAAATCTATTTTTGAGAACACTGAGGCTCCCTTCAGTTGGTCGAACAAATCATCGATGCGCGGCAACGGATATTTGTTCTTTATCGTCACTTTATTCAGCTGACGATAGTCAATGCACAACCTCATGGTTCCGTCCTTCTTTTTCACGAACAATACTGGTGCACCCCAAGGTGAGAAACTTGGTCGAGCGAAACCTCTATCCGTCAGTTCTTGCAACTGAGCTTTCAACTCCTTTAACTCAGTTGGTGCCATACGATACGGAGCTATCGAAATCGGCGTAGTCCCAGGTACAAGCTCAATACCAAACTCTACCTCCCGAACAGGTGGTAAACCCAGTAATTCTTCCGGAAAAACATCCGGGTATTCACAAACCACCGGCACAGATTCGGGTTTCTTTTCTAATTCTTTGTCATCAAGCACATATGCAAGGTATGCTTCGCACCCTTTTCTTACATATTTCTGTGCCAACATTGCTGATATTACAGCTGGCATCCCCTCCAAGTCCGCAGACTCAATTCGGACTACTTCGTTATTTGCGCACCTCAAATCAATAGTCTTGCTCTTGCAATTCACAATCGCATCATGCGCGGTCAACCAATCCAACCCAAGGATAACATCAAATTCATCAAACGGCAAAAGCATCAAGTCCGCTGGAAAACAGGAACCTCGAATTTCCAGGGGACATTTCTTACACACTTTGTCGACAAGCACGTAACGACCCAAGGGATTTGACACCCGAATTACGAACTCAGTAGACTCAATAGGTAAAGTCTTACTGGATGCTAAGGTTTCACATATGTAAGAATGAGTAGAACCGGGGTCAATCAAAGCAATTACATTAGTATCAAGAGGGTGAATGTACCGGTAATAAATCAGGCGAAGAAGCATCCTCGCGGGCACGTATAGCATAAGCTCTAGCAGGCGCACGGGCTCGGATCTGGTATATCATCTTTAGATCTCTCTGACCCACCAGCATGCCCAATTTC